>NW_025964223.1:9273173-9335673 GCF_023055435.1 Haliotis rufescens
AGTATTTCCGACAGTACTTTAGGCTATCTCTGCACTTGCTTTTCTGAAACTGACACCGACTTTGTAACTGGCATTGATTTTAGGTCATGCTACGTTATGAAACAAGAGTCATCAGAAGGTGACAGATTTCCCGGCCCAACAATCATGAATCGCACCACTTCATCCCTGGTTACATGTACCAAGTTTGGATGAAACGTCTTTCACGGTGTTCAAGTTATACGGAAACGAAATACGGACGGAAAGACGGGGGGTAAAACATAGTCAACAGTTCAACAAAGACAACCTCTGACAAACGTTGCTGGCAGCATTATTAAATAGTTTCTGCTTACTGAGGGCAGTATCGCAAACATCTGCACTAAGTTTAGAGGCTGCTACCAAAACATCCGACGAAGAGGAACGCCGGACAAGACATAAGCTCACCTGACTTTCAGTTCAGCGGGTATTTCATTACATGTTAAAGTGAGTGAGTGAGTTAGTATGGTTTTACGCCGCTTTTAGCAATATTCCAGCAATATCACGGCGGGGGACACCAGAAATGGGCTTCACACATTGTACCCATGTCGGGAATCGAACCCGGGTCTTCGGCGTGACGAGCGAACGCTTTAACCACTGGGCTACCCGACCGCCCCTTACGTGTAAAGAGTAACTGTCAATTCAGGAATGTGAATCGCCAAAACCCGCATGATGCGAGTATGTTTTTTGGGTGGAAAATATTTTAAAAACAAAGACATATATGTTTGTCTGTTTCATAGTTTTCTTATCAAAGGTTGATTTAATTACTTTCACGTGAACATCGATACAGGTTATATAATGTAACACATGATATTTATTGTTAATTTCACGCAGTTGTGCCATTGTCGTCGTAGTCGCGAGGTTGACAATTACACGCCCTCAAAATTAGAAATTATTCTCTTGAGTGTCAAAAGAAAAAAAACCCATCAATTCCAACAGTTCATTAATTGAAATATGGGTTCAATATAATAGATGACTGACAACTGACCAAAATATACATTCGCAATAAATAATGTTCACAGGTGTGTTTTAATTTAATTTAGTTGATTTCATGGCAGTGACATATCCATTTATGATGAAACAGATGTCACGAACACATATGATGGGCGGCATGCACGGACACCAGGTGATGAACATTGCTTTGCGTCTACATCGATGACTTTCATAATGACTCGTCGCGTTCTTGGCCTAGTGGATAGCGTCGGCCCGGAGAGAGGAAAGTCGGTGGTTCGATCCTCGGCCGCGTCTTAAAAGTATCCTGTCTGGCGCGCGGCATAAAAGGGGATAAAACAATGACTGGTCGGCTAGTTTGAGTGGGGTATCCATGTTGAACTGCGTCATGGTGTCTCAGTGGGCTAGCACTATAAAACCAGCGTAAGTCCGGACTAATACAAAGAGCCACACACGCACAAGCACACACAGACACACATACACAGACATGCACGTCGATATATAAGTGCAGTAATTTTGAACGGGACTAACCATTTCACGTCACCTAAAAGAAAACATAAACATTTATTTCAGCACACAGAACTGCCCATGTGACTAAAATGCCAAGGAAGTTTAATGTTTAATACATTCATATTAACTCAATGCGCCGTGAGTGAGTGAGTGAGTGAGTTGGGTTTAACGCCGCTTTTAACAGTATTCCAGTTATATCACGGCGTGTTAGCTTAATGTGGGAGGAAAGCCCGAAGTGATGCAGGTCTCAGACGTTTACCACTTCGGTGAAACCCACGAGCACGGGTATGGTGCTGAAAAACCTAGAAACATAATCGGGGCAAACTGGGATTCGAACCCACAATCATAGGTTTCTGGCGTGCCCAAGGGACGCAACTCTGCACAGCGAATCGCGGCGCCTTAGACGACTGGGCCACCCGTGCCCCCCAATGCGCCGTGAAGATCCGGGGTAGAATAGGTCTTCAGCAACCCATGCTTGCCGAGAAGGGCGACTACACGCTAGTCGTAAGAGACGTTTGGTGGTCAGGCTCGCTGACTTAGTTGATGCATGTCATCGCATCCCAACTTCATGAATCGATGCTCATGATGTCAATCACTGGATTGTCTAGTCCAGACTCGATTACTTGCAGACCGATGTCATACAGTAGGAGTTGCTGAAGACATCTTTAACGGATCTTCACGGGCATCTTAAGCATGAAGAGTGAGTGAGTGAGTATGGTTTTACGCCGCTTTTAGCAATACTACAGCAATATCACGGAGGGGGACACCAAAAATGGGCCGAGCCTTCGGCGTGACGAGCGAACGCTTAAACCACTAGGCTACACCCCCCCCCCCCCCCCCCCCCCCCCGCGCACCTCCTTTAAGCACGAAGAAATTAAATGTACTGATAACCTCTTTTATATTTGTAACGACGTGGCGACTATTGTCCATTCATCGGGTCATCATCAGCTGATGAAGAGCATGTTCCAAAGACATAATTCTTACGTAACTTCCAATGACCAAGTACAACACGTAGTCTGACACAAGTCGCAAGTCGCCACTGACGCTGATTCGCGAATGCGCAACTAAGACAAATGTGCACCTTTCTCCTAAAATAGAAACCTCCCTCAGCTTGTTTCCAGCATAGCGTTCTAATTTTACCGACATTCCAAGCATGTAATTAATAACCACTTTTCCCGTACTGGCTACAGCAACAACTCTGTCCCCCAGCATGTAGAAACAGGCCACGTGTAATCCCCGGGCTGGACAGCCAAGAAGCAGGAAATGGGAGACAGCCAGGGATGGACTCACAGGGACGGATTACATGGACGTATAAACCCTACATAATCTCATCAGGGAACGAATGAAATCAGTCTGGCTTGAGTATCAGCTTACACGAGCCAAGGCAAGTATTTCCGCGGAGACTGAGGTAAAGCAACTGGTTTGGGCGTTCACTGTAGTCGAGAGATACGCCTTGGGCCTGGGGCACAGCCTGACGTTCATATAGACTTGCACAAGTCTGAGCAGAGACCATATAATAATCTATTATATGGTCTCTGCTCTAAGGCAATAATTATTAGTATAAAGTTCAAGATTATGTTAATAATAAGAACACGTTGTCCCAATAACGACTAGAGTAGATGTACTGTCCACATATCTAGACTTGCCTATTAAAAGTATAGAATTACTACACATCCATGGACTTTTCTTTCAGTACAGCCTTGGAGCAAGGCTAATGTTCATGATTCATGAATCCCGGGGATTGAAACAGGAGGGGAGTGCGATGGTCTGTGTGACGTCATTATCCACGACGTCGTTTTAGAAATTTATTATCGTCATGGAAACAAACTTCATGCCATCATATACGTCATTATCCACGACGTCGTTTTAGAAATTTATTATCGTTATGGAAACACACTTCATGCCATCATATTTGACAAATGGGCAAGTTGACACGACCTAGTGTTATGTAAATCATTATGAATAGTCATGCAACTTAAAGCATTTACGATAAAGCGCAAATACCGAAATTAGCATGAATTCCCATACCATAGCTGTGAAGAGTTATGAACATGTCCCCATAGTGTAGGTCTGAGGGACTGACATATACAAAACGTGCATGTTGATGGGATTTATTCATTAAAGTAAATGTCAAGTGATATATAAAAGATTTTACCAGAATCGATAATTTCACAAATATTAGATATAAGAATGACATCGGACCACAAATATCTGTCCTCATCTTTCAGTGAGTTAACGAGTGAATATCCTATTACCGGTACATCACGGTGGCCTTAAAAAAATGCTGTCAGGGTCAGGCAATCCAGTGACTGACAGCATGAGCATACCGCCATCAGAAGTCGGTATTAAGACAGCTCGGGAAGCTGAGGGTCTCTTAAACCTCATTTTATGTGCATTTTTTGTCCAACAAAATAATTTCCAATTGTTGAGGCAGGCAACAAAACACGCGACCTAGATAACACATTGTCTTGCGTACACATGGTGATGAGACAAATAATTTGGTGTCTTTAATTAAATATATCTACGAAAATTGTTTTTGATTACATTCATGGAGAATTGTGTATTTGTGTTAAGAATAAATACCTCTATTTCAGAACCCCTATCAGTGTCTATGTATTGCATTTGCCGACAAGTACCTTGAGTAAAACTTTAGTAACTTGATTGAAATACGCAACATTCAGCTCCTATCAAGTCGAACCGGTGGAAGCGTTTGCATTGAACAACTGTCCACACCATCTGGGCATATTTTAACCATCCGATCATTAGTCTGCTTTACGACAAGCATGGGGTACTGGGGCATTGTAACCATCGCCCTCGTCACCTGGATCTGACAAGCATGGGGTACTGGGGCATTGTAACCATCACCCTCGTCACCTGGACCTGACAAGCATGGGGTACTGGGGCCATTGTAACCATCGCCCTCGTCACCTGGATCCGACAAGCATGGGGTACTGGGGTATTGTAACCATCGCCCTCGTCACCTGGATCCCGACAAGCATGGGGTACTGGGGTATTGTAAATACCGCCCTCGTCACCTGGATCTGACAAGCATGGGGTACTGGGGTATTGTAACCATCGCCCTCGTCACCTGGATCCCGACAAGCATGGGGTACTGGGGTATTGTAAATACCGCCCTCGTCACCTGGATCTGACAAGCATGGGGTACTGGGGTATTGTAACCATCGCCCTCGTCACCTGGATCCTGACAAGCATGGGGTACTGGGGTATTGTAAACACCGCCCTCGTCACCTGGATCTGACAAGCATGGGGTACTGGGGTATTGTAACCACCGCCCTTATCACCTGGTCCTGACAGGCATGGGGTACTGGGATCTTGTAACCACCGCCCTTATCACCTGGTCCTGACAAGCATGGGGTACTGGGGTATTGTAACCACCGCCCTTATCACCTGGTTCTGACAAGCATGGGGTACATGGTATTGTATTCACTGTATTCACAGTTTCATCACATTTATAATTAATCATCTGATTTGGGGAATAAAAAGAAAGGATTGTACTGGGGTTTGTTCATCAGCACATTGACTAAATGGTCGGCTCATGGACTATAGGGTCGGCTCGTGGACTAAAGAGTCAGTTCATGGTCCATAGTATCGGTCATGGACTAAAGGGCTGACTCATAGACTATAGGATTGGCCCTTGGACTGAAGAGTTGGCTCGTGGACTGAATGGTCAGCTCATGGACTGAAGGGTCTGCTCATGGACTGAGAGGTCGGCTCATGGACTGAGAGGTCGGCTCATGGACTGAAGGGTCAGCTCATGGACTGAAGGGTCGGCTCATGGACTGAGAGGTCGGCTCATGGACTGAAGGGTCAGCTCATGGACTGAAGGGTCGGCTCATGGACTGAAGGGTCAGCTTGTGGACTGAAGGGTCAGCTCATGGACTGAGGGGTCGTCTCATGGACTGAAGGGTCGGTTCATGGACTGAGGGGTCGGCTCATGGACTGAAGGGTCAGCTCATGGACTTAAAGGTCGGCTCATGGACTGAAGGGTCGGCTCATGGACTGAAGGGTCGGCTCATGGACTGAAGGGTCGGCTCATGGACTGAAGGGGTGGCTCATTGACTGAGGGGTCAGCTTGTGGACTGAAGGTTCAGCTCATGGACTGAAGGGTCGGCTCATGAACTGAGGGGTCAGCTCATGGACTGAGGGGTCGGCTCATTGACTGAGGGGTCGGCTAATGGACTGAAGGGTCGGCACATGGACCGATGGGTCAACTCATGGACCGAAGGGTCGGCTCATTGACTGAAGGGTCGGCTCATGGACTGAGGGGTCTCATGGACTGAAGGGTCGGCTCATGGACTGGGGGGTCTCATGGACTGAAGGGTCGGCTCATGGAGTGAGGGGCCGGTTCAAGGAGGATGCAGTTTGTGTCGTGACGTTCGTGAGTATGGAAGCGTAGTTTCACACTGCGACTACTTCAGAATAGTCAATGCCGTCTGTCTGGAAACCGGTGATCATACGTTGTCATCTAATATGGATTTCCAGAGAAATAATGGTTTCATACGATAGTATATGACTATAATGTCAAAGGAATATCCTCGTCAGCTGCCCACGCAAATATCGGTCAAAGGCCATCTGTAGCGACGTGTTAATATAAAGCACATGCGTGATAGGGGGTCGGTTAACTGCCACGCTGTTGAGAAGATGACGGTTATTAAGATGGGAGTGGGCAGGGGAAGTGGGAGTGACATTTTTTTAGAAAGATGTTAGTGATTCTCTCAAACCTTATTTCTTTTCTCCTGCCATATTATCTACAATTTTTTAATTTCTCCGAAGCCTTGTCGTAGTTTTTGTCGGTAAGGTGTGTAACACTTCAATAACAGGATTTGGAAATTTTGCAGAGCCATATCTACTTCATTCACGATATCGTGAAGAAAAACAAGACAAGATGCCTCAATATTCTTCTGTACATGATGTGTCGTTATCTTTATATAAAGTCAGTAATCGTGTCATCTAAAGCACATCGGCATTTGTATTGACAGAAGGTCAAATAAACCGAATGAATGAGTGAGAAATGCAGCAAATTCCAAATGGCAGTGTAGTCACACCACTGTCATAACGGCAACATAGTCGCACCACTGTCATAACGGCAGTATAGTTACACCACTATCATAACGGCAACATAGTCGCACCACTGTCATAACGGCAGTATAGTCGCACCACTGTCATAACGGCAGTATAGTCGCACCACTGTCATAACGGCAGCATAGTCGCACCACTTTCATAACGGCAGTATAGTCGCACCACTGTCGTAGCGGCACTATAGTCGCACCACTGTCATAACGGCACTATAGACGCACCACTGTCATAACGGCACTATAGACGCACCACTGTCATAACAGCACTATAGTCGCACCACTGTCATAACAGCACTATAGACGCACCACTGTCATAACGGCACTATAGACGCACCACTGTCATAACAGCACTATAGACGCACCACTGTCATAACGGCACTATAGACGCACCACTGTCATAACAGCACTATAGACGCACCACTGTCATAACGGCACTATAGACGCACCACTGTCATAACGGCACTATAGACGCACCAATGTCGTAACGGCACTATAGACGCACCACTGTCACAACGGCAGTATAGTCGAACCACTGTCATAACAGCACTATAGACGCACCACTGTCGTAACGGCACTATAGACGCAGTATAGTCGCACCACTGTCATAACAGCACTATAGTCGCACCACTGTCATAACAGCACTATAGATGCACCACTGTCATAACGGCAGTAAAGTCGCACCACTGTCTAACAGCACTATAGACGCACCAGTGTCATAACGGCACTATAGTCGCACCACTGTTATAACGGCAACATAGTCGCACCACTGTCATAACGGCAGTATAGACGCACCACTGTCATAACGGCAGTATAGACGCACCACTGTAAGTCATTTCGACATGGCCGTACAGCATCTGGTGTTCTCCCTCAGGATCTATACTGCTCCAGGTGGAATAAACATCCTGTCTGTTTGCTCAATGATAAACAGATGCGCCCCGCTAGCCCTTGGCACGTACAGCTAAACACTCGTCGGCGTTTGAAGCATTTACATTAATTTGGTTGACCTCAGACGGGATCGTTAAAACATTCTCTGATACATGTAGAGCAACGATGCTAACTTCGATACAAGATATCGCCGTCTGATACATGTCGAGTATCGATGTCAACTTAGATATACGATACTGTCCTCTGATACATGCCGAGCAACGATGCCAAATTAGATCCACGATATTGTCCCCTGATCCATGTCGAGTAACGATGCCAATTAAGATATACGATAATGTCCCCTGATACATGTCGAGTAACGTTGTCAACTTAGATATACGATACTGTCCCCTGATACATGTCGAGTAACGTTGTCAACTTAGATATACGATATTGTCCCCTGGTACATGTCGAGTACCGTTGTCAACTTGGATATACGATATTGTCCCCTGATATATGTCGAGTAACGTTGTCAACTTAGATATACGATACTGTCCCCTGATATATGTCGAGTAACGTTGTCAACTTAGATATACGATATTGTCCCCTGGTACATGTCGAGTAACGTTGTGCACTTAGATATACGATACTGTCCCCTGATATATGTCGAGTAACGTTGTCAACTTAGATATACGATATTGTCCCCTGATACATGTCGAGTAACGTTGTCAACTTAGATATACGATACTGTACCCTGGTACATATCGAGTAACGTTGTCAACTTAGATATACGATACTGTCCCCTGGTACATATCGAGTAACGTTGTCAACTTAGATATACGATACTGTCCCCTGATACATGTCGAGTAACGTTGTCAACTTAGATATACGATACTGTCCCCTGGTACATGTCGAGTAACGTTGTCAACTTAGATATACGATACTGTCCCCTGATACATGTCGAGTAACGTTGTCAACTTAGATATACGATACTGTCCTCCGATACATGTCGAGTAACGTTGTCAACTTAGATATACGATACTGTCCCCTGATACATGTCGAGTAACGTTGTCAACTTAGATATACGATAATGTCCCCTGATATATGTCGAGTAACGTTGTCAACTTAGATATACGATATTGTCCCCTGATACATGTCGAGTAACGTTGTCAACTTAGATATACGATACTGTCCTCCGATACATGTCGAGTAACGTTGTCAACTTAGATATACGATAATGTCCCCTGGTACATGTCGAGTAACGTTGTCAACTTAGATATACGCTACTGTCCCCTGGTACATGTCGAGTAACGTTGTCAACTTAGATATACGATACTGTCCCCTGATACATGTCGAGTAACGTTGTCAGCTTAGATATACGATACTGTCCCCTGGTACATGTCGAGTAACGTTGTCAACTTAGATATACGATACTGTCCCCTGGTACATATCGAGTAACGTTGTCAACTTAGATATGCGATACTGTCCCCTGGTACATGTCGAGTAACGTTGTCAACTTAGATATACGATATTGTTGCCTGGTACACTGATGCTATATAAATACCGAATAAGAGCGGAAGTCGATTGTCCTCACCTAGCCATCACTGACACATGTATGTTATGGTTAAAAATCAATATTATGGTATACAGTAGTAAAAGTAGTCTCATATATCAAATACAACCCATGTAAGTCTATAATGTTTGGCAAGTCTAGATTACTGCAGCATAATGAAAAGAGTCGCTGTACTCCTTTCCATCAATTTTTTATTAAGATAATTTAACAACTGTTTTTTTCTGTACATGTTCATTTCAGAGGCTAGATGTTAGCCTATCGTATAAGCTATTTAGGATATTATTATATCATACATGCTCCTTATTATTACATTGATTAAGAAAGTTTGCCAACGGCAAAACATGTCACTAGTCACAATAACGACATGTCTCCCCAGTCATGAACTTGATTACTTGTTATGAATCTGGAATATGTTCCACCATCCTGAGACATTAAGTTGGTCAGTTAATCACTATTGAAATTTAATGTTTGTGTTTAATTAACAACACGGGCAGTCCGTCGATACAAACTGGATACCTGCATATACGTTGGCGGAATGCGAGTCTGCAGTTGACAGGGGTGGTGGCGTGTCAGTACCAGCAACTGACGTACTTTTGTGAACTTCAGCGAACATAAACAGTGGACATGCGCGAGACATGGATTGATATAATACTCGAATAGCAACTGGAAACAAACGTCCTGTGTCACAGTGCAGTTCATACGTTTTTTTAATTTCTTTTAGTTTGTAATAGTTTTTTTCATTAATTTTTAATTTACATCGCGTCTGATTATGAGAAGAGTTTCCCTTGTAGCTAAGTGAATGTTGTTTAATGAATATTCCAGCTATAACATAGCGGAAAACCTGTGGTTGATAGAGTGAACAACAGCCAGGCAATCAGCGCGACTTGGTGAACATTTGCGCGTACTAGTCGCATTGACCATTTACACTCACTAGTTGCACGGACTAGTTTACACTCACTAACTAGTTGCACGGACTAGTTTACACTCACTAACTAGTTGCACGGGCTAGTTTACACTCACTAGTTGCACGGACTAATTTACACTCACTAGTTGTACGGACTAGTTTATGTTGACTAATTGTACGTACTAAACGCTGCCAACTTACACTGGCTTGTTTCACTGGTTAGTTACACTGGCGAGTTGCACCAACTTGTCACACGGACTAGTTCCACACATGAGTTGCACGGGCTACAATGGCTAGTTGCACCAACTTGTCACACGGACTAGTTCCACACATGAGTTGCACGGGCTACACTGGCTAGTTGCACCAACTGTCACCACGCATGATTTGCATGGGCTAGTTACAATGGCTAGTTGCACCAACTTGTCACACGGACTAGTTCCATGCATGAGTTGCACGGGCTACACTGGCTAGTTGCACCAACTGTCACCACGCATGATTTGCATGGGCTAGTTACCATGGCTAGTTGCACCAAGTGATGCAGGTCTCAGACGTTTACCACTTCGGTGAAACCCACGAGCACGGGTATGGTGCTGACAAACCTAGAAACATAATCGGGGCGAACCAGGATTCGAACCCACAATCATAGGTTTCTGGCGTGTCCAAGGGACGCAACTCTGTACAGCGAATATCCTGGGCCACCCGTGCCCCCACATGTGGACAGAACGAGCGTGTTGATTGAAACCTTCCACAACAATGACGACATAATGAAGGAGTCACGTTATATAACGCGGCCTGATATTGACATGTTATATACAAGGTAGCCACGGCGGTACGGCACTGATGTCAATCAGCGAGAGTGAAACTGACATGTAACAGCGTGTTCTCGTTCTGTCATTCCATGTTAGCCTGACATTTATTCGTCCATGACCTGGTCCTAGACAGTTGGCGATGTTAATGAAATTACACACGGAGTAAACACACGTGATGCCAGGAGTCCTTGATGTGGAAATCAGTTCTGTGATGGATCGACATGAGTGATGTCCCTTTTGTTTTCGAGGACGCGACTGGCCGAGTGGTCTCAGGCGCCGCAACTCGCGATGCAGAGTTGCGTCCCTTTGTAGACTCACAGTGGTCGGGGTTCGAATACCATAGCGTGTTATCCTTGGCCTGTCCGCACCATGTAATTCTCATGGTACAGTATACTACGGTTATAACGAACTCAAAGGGACCACTAATTTTAGTTCGTTATAACCGTAGTTCTTTATAAGCATATATACAGCAAATAGACGGGACTTAAATACAAATCGTTATATACATAGGTTCGTTATATCCGTGTTCGTTATAAGCGTAGTAAATGTCTACAATCTGCTTTCACTCCGAAATGACGCCGAGATATCATTGAAAAATGTTCACAGTGGTGATAAAGTCAGTTGTATTATTACTCACTCACTCAATCACAAAGACAATACGATCTTCGTTGCAATTCCCACACAAAATATGGACGATTTATGTAAAAAGTAGAATGAGAGCTAACGCCTACTCCATTGTTCTACCAAGCTGAAAGTTAAATTATAATATAAAATATACAGTACTTACGTATAAACAGCTAGTGTGATTAAACAATATTCACACGTTTCATCAACGATGCATAAAATATATCCCATTCCTTCAATTGCGTTAATATTGCAATAGTCCTGAAACTATCGGCATCATCATCATCATCATCATCATCATTATCAACATCATCACCATCATCATCATCATCATCATCATCAACATCATCATCAACATCATCATCATCATCATCATCATCATCATCATCAACAGACCAGGACTGGTACATGTTCGTTATTGCTAACACGCGACTGCATCCATAATGATATTCTAAATAACAAATAACTGATACCCTACTTTCTCCAGCCCTTATCGAAGGTAATTGAACACGATTTGGCCCAATAAAGACTCGTCCGCTAATCTTCTAATAGCATTGTCCTTCGCTTACCGTCAGTTCAGTGTGTAGCGCTCGGCTATTAAGGCAATATGGCTGCAGTAATCTAAGGTTTTCGTGTTCAATACAGCAGCACTGCTCCCCTGTCTAAGATAATACGCGGAACTGTAAACGACGAGTTCCGAGATGGTGTCAAGTAGAATATGCACCTTATAAGGGACACAGTTCCAAGTTAATATGGGCAATCAATATGTGGTGTCACGCAAAGTAATAACACATGGCTACATTCGGCTATTCAGATTTGAAGCACGACTGGTGCACGCGGCGGCTTAATGCAACTTTCTGTCAAGACATATATCATACTGGTTACTATGACAATCGTTAAGTCGACAAACGTCAGGAAGAACTGTCATAATAGTTTCAATCCTCTGGTGTAGCTTTCATGTATGGAAAATGTCCTTTGTATGAATGAGTGGGTCGAGTTCAACCTTGAACATTATGTCAGTTATATGACTGCGTGCAGGCTTGATGTGTGAGAAATCATCCACGGGACTCCGACGTGTACCACAGTGAACCCCACGGGAATGGTGCTGACAAACATAGAAACAATCAGGGCGAATGCAGAATTCGAAGCCACGATCCTGGCACGTCTAAGGGATGCAACTCCGCACAGCGAATTGCGGCGCCCTGGGCGAATGGGCTACCAGTGTCCCCCATTCATGTATACTGCGGTACAAAGCACCTATATCACGGCCTGTCTGCTTAATGTGGGATAAAAGCCGGAAGTAATGCTGGTATTAAGCATTTACCACTTTGGTAAAAACCCGCGAGGACGAGTAAGATGCTGAGAAACCTAAAAAACATAATCGGGCCGAACCGGGATTCGAAATCATGACCATAGGTTTCTGGCGTGCCCAAGGGACGCAACTCTGCACAACGAATTGCGGCTCCTTAGACGACTGGGATCCCGTGCCCTTCGTGAATATGTGAATTTTACAGAGACATTATTTCGTCATCGCGGACTCTAATGCTTCAACCTACATATCAAGTTTAGCTGTCAAATAAATATGAATTAAAGCGACTTAATTACTTCATGAATATCTCTGAGACACTTTCAGACGACCACGACAGAAGGTGAACAGGACAACGCCATGGAGAGCCACGAGCCGACAGCCATGTCGCATACTGATGCATGGAGCGGCATATAGACCTCGTTGTGGGACGGCAGCTTGATTATACATGTAGGAATTTCCACCTCTGAATACGACAAGAGCAGGGCTCTATAAATCAGTTAATGAACGCAGGGCAATGTAAGGATTGATCCAAACGTCTGACAAGAAGTGCATAATTATACAGAAGATGAAACGGTTCAGCAAGAGGATTTAAGCTCTCCGTGCGTGCATATCGGTTCAATGATTTACACGTAAAAAGATGTTTCATCACACTTTGTAGATGTTCTTGCGTTTGATATTTAGGTACCTTATTTGGAAATTGTCTTGTGATGACAGTTCCGAAGTTTGTCTTGTTTGTTTGTTTGTTTGTTTGTTGTTAAACGCCGCAGTCAGCAATATTACAGCAATATGACGGCGGTTTTTCAATAGAGTCTTGACTAGACAATCCAGTGATTTTCATCATGAGCATCGACCTACGCCATTGGGATACGATGACATGCATCAACAAAGTCAGCGAGGCAGACCACACAATCCAGTCATTGACATCATGAGCATCGATCAACACAATTGGGATACGATGACCTGCATCAACCAAGTCAGCGAGCCTGACCACTCGATCCCGTTAGTCGCCTCTGAAGACAAACCACCACATCCCGTCCCATGCATACAGGTCGTGCACCAGTGCAGGTGATTACAAGCCCAACACAGATAATAAGTATTCACTTCGTTTTAGAGAAAACAAAACAAAAAAGAAATACTTGCAACACTTATTTCAGGATCACCAGATTGTGTGTGCCCTTATGTGACGGGAAGAAAATATATAATTATTTATTCTTCTTTGTGACGACGGGTCAAGATGACATGATTGTGATTGAGACATGCCCTGGTACTGACATCAACCGGATTATATTTGATGGGGTTTATTTTCACCATACACCGTTTAGCCGGCAGTTAAACGGTACATTCAAATCAGTGTATTCGCGAACACATCAGCATTAGGATAATATCCCTCAAATTGCATTTTAGAAGCGGAGTTGACTTGTATTCTTTCACTGTGGCGTTTCCGGGAAGAACTCCATAAGTCAACTGTTAAACTGACATTTAATCACAAAAATAATGTTAATATCAAATCTAAGCAAACTAGACTATCTCTCTCTCTTCCTCCCTCTCTCTGTCTTTGCCTCCCTCACCTATATCTCTAACTCCCTCTCTCTTACTCCACCCCTCTCTCTCTTCCTCCCCTCTCTCTCTCTTCCTCCCCACTCTCTCTTTGCCTCCCTCACCTCTATCTCTTACTCCATCCCTCTCTCTCTTTGCCTCCCTCACCTCTATCTCTTACTCCCTCTTTCTTACTCCTCCCCTCTCTCTCTCTTCCTGTTCTAAACCAATCCGTATTCCATCCTCCACCACCACCCTGCACTGTCGTGGACGTGACATGGAAACATCAACCACTTCACATCAACACCGTGTCAGCATGGTTAGTTAGTTTACTTCAAACATGGCAGCTTTTTGTGATGTTTCCGCTGATGCCTGGCAGTGTGGCACACGGCTTCCCGACACCACCACAATAAGTTCCACGCTAGTAACACATATAAATGTACAAATACAATCTGCACTAAACTACACATGGCCTAGATTCGCATCACAAAGAAATGACCGCTTTGACTACACTGCTCGCTAGATTACGATGAATGCTGGAGAGCTTAAGACATGTGTATTATACGGAATGTTTTTGCAATCAATGATGGCATACAATATAATGATATGTGTTTTATGTAAACCCGAGGGAGTATGTTTCTAAGCTGATTTTCGCAATATCCCCGCCATAGCGCGGCGTGGGGCATCATGAATAATGTTGAAACATTGTACAATTGGCAAGCACGAGCCAGGTTTATACGCAATATAACGCGTCATTTAATTGAAATTGGTCTTGAATGTCACGACATACATCTATATGGAGATTATTGACAATGCCACTACATGTGTAAATGTTTGTGCTTCAGTTTTCCAGCAGGCAAGCACTGATCCCAACCTTAGCTTATCCTTACAGTATAAGAACACTAGCGTGTGTATATATGCCTGACTCATCCTTGTCACAGATTACCCGTGTGGTACAATATATATTCAATCTGAAGCTATCAACTGCAATGAACAAATTGATATAATATCCTCATTGTTATATACATTTATGAGTAAAATATATAATGGTCTGCCATATATACGAACCTAAATAATTAATGACTCGTGTAAACTAAACAGTAAGTCAGAATACAGCTGAATACGTGCTTAACATATACTGCCGACTGACACACAATTAGTGGGGCTGTAAGGAAACACTTTGCTCTCGATTTTATGACAACGATGCAATATACGACACGATACCTAGAGTCCTAATTTCTCTTACAGACCCCAGACCCTATTTCATTAAACATTCCACCATTCCATTCTCATTGTCTTTTTATCTCCAGCAGCCGGTTCTCATCCTCTTGTGAACTCTAGGAATTTAGAGAATTGAGGGATCGTGGACCTTTTAATTTAAACTGATACATAAGTTTATTTCGGTGAGTGTATGTTTGTATGAGATTGGACATTTGTCATAGGGGGGCACGGGTGGCCCAGTCGTCTAAGGCTCCGCGATTCGCTGTGCAGACTTGCGTCCCTTGGGCACGCCAGAAACCTATGATGGTGGGTTCGAATCCCGGTTCGCCCACATTATGTTTCTAGGTTTGTCAGCACCATACCCGTGCTCGTGGGTTTCACCGAAGTGGTAAACGTCTAAAACCTGCATCACTTCGGGCTTTCCTCCCACATTAAGTTGACACGCCGCGATATGACTGGAATACTGTTAAAAGCGGCGTTAAACCCAACTCACTCACACACATTTGTCATAGTCGTAAGCCCACTTCCAACTTCAACGAGACCAAACACGCCACAGTTATGACGCTAGCCTCCAAGGCAATAATAATTAATTTAAATCATAATTTCTAGATTATGTAAATAATAAGAACAAGTTGTCCTTATAAGAGACTGGACTGTCCACATATCTAGACTTGCCAATAAGGGGGATAGAATTACTACTACACATCCATGAACTTTCAGTACAGCATTGGAAAAAGGCTATCATTGAACGTGGGATGCCTAAACGAACGCTGGCTTGAGAACTTCTGAACATTACATCAGAGAAAAGGGACATCTACAATTCACATCCATGCCGTGTTAGGACCAGGATGATATGAACCTACAATACGTGTCCCGATTCGTGGAATCGTTGCAGGCTCAACGTCGGACAGGAGCAGGACATGCGTGCACTTTTTGCTAACACCTGGTGTCATCAATGATTTTCAGTGACCCATTCATATAATTTTCACCGCTATTTTCCCTTTCTGGCCAATGGAGTTTGATAATCGAGACTGGTTATTCTCTGGCTTTGACGTTTTATAATCATACCAACAGTTTGTGTGCCACATCATTAATATCCTGAAACCGCACGTTCCTCGTTAATCAATGACCGTTTAAATGGTTGCCAACATTAAGTCAGGAATGTTGAGTTGTATATCTGAAAGCGATACACAACAAACCAAACAGGAATCTTAACATCATGAAAGCCTCGTTGATTTAAACACACCAGAGTGGCGGGTGGTAAAGCGTACACGCTGAACGCCAGAGTGGGATTCCTCTCATGGAGTGGATTATTCTGTCACACAGACCCTGATACAAATCTATTCAATACAGCCCATGCAAGTCTATAAAGCCTGGCAAGTCTAGATTACTACAGTGGGTATTTTTATATGCACATCAGCATGTTTCGTTATGAAAGTTAGTATTTCTATGGTGATATCTAAATGCAACATTGTGTACTGGCAAAGTAGAGAGTCTCTGGGCTCCTTTTTATTATATTTTTATTAATATATATGAAACATATTCACTCAGTCTAGGAGTTGATGTGCGAGGCTCATTTCTGATGTCTCCGTACTGACATCGCTGGGGTATTGTCAAAAGCGAGAGAGTCTCTGGGCTCCTTTTTATTATATTTTTATTAATATATATGAAACATATTCACTCAGTCTAGGAGTTGATGTGCGAGGCCCATTTCTGATGTCTCCGTACTGACATCGCTGGGGTATTGTCAAAAGCGGCATAAAACTCTCCTCACTCACCATGACCACAACGGGTTTAAATATTTCCCCGCTGGCTCTTCATCCACGCCTATATATCCCCTGTGTATACGTATAATGATGTGTGGTATTCATGTTACGTAGTCTAAAAGATATAAACTCCTTAATCTACCAGACCGGCTTTGTTTTCTTGTCATTTCCTTTCAGCACAGATGTTTTATCGCATGGTGATCAGATCGTGACACGTACATACTTGGATATAATTTATACCCCGGACTGGTGTAATATATAATTTCCGCAATGTGTTTCTTGAAGTATGAGTTGTCTGACATCATCTCGCGACAGGGGGTGGTCAGTGACGTGCCTGGACGAAGGGATTTACCAAAGGTTAACTTCTTTGTCTAGCCATTACCAAGTTATGCAGCAACATACACCGTTCTTCTATAGCGTCATACATAATGTTTTTTCTTTTCGATAAAACCATGTTATTGATGTACTTTAATAAATATCCATACATGTGTGGGAATATTCACCTCAAGCACCCCTCCCTGAATGACAATGACAGAAAGGTAATTCTTCTAATTTTCGATAAGCACATATTCTGTTTACGCCTCTTAAAGACAATGCAATATTGATAGAGAGACACACCGTGACGAAAGCATAATTATGTAGGTATTTGACAACACGCCTGAAACACTTCCCCCTCCCATCCCCCTACACACACACACACACACACACACACACAAAACACACACAAAACACACACACACATAACTATTCGTTGAGAGAATATTTTCAGTAGGTGGTTAAATGGATCATTGGACCAGTCGTAATCGACACATTTGTAATTGTTCTAATCATTGAATCGTCGGTACTGTTTAAAGGTACCAGCTCTCTTTCAGCAGTACGTCTTTGGAATGGATCACTGCTTTCAGCGTTTAGCAAACACACCATGGATGGGATGCCACGGTCCCAGTTCATATCAAGAGGCATAATGGATTCAGACATCACGTATGTAGGCCTACATCTGATGGCTTATGATAATAAAAAACACATAACAGTTGGTTCGTCTGATGTATTTCCATTCATATCAGATCATGTGTTCCGAACGTATGCATAATTCATTCAACCCAGGTTAATACTATTCATTCACTATAATGTCGAATCATAATCACATCCAGGGTAATTGAGATGTGATTATACAATTTATAGTCAGTTTTGTGACTGGGCAGTTTGGTTTGTTACCAGGAATGGTACCATTTTTCCAACGTGTTCCGATTCCAAAATCGTTCGCGTATCCAAGTCAATGGTGATGATATCGATTACTCGATTATAGCCAGTGGTCATAAAAATGTCCGGTCCGCCATTCCTTGGACCACGTGTTTATCTAATTAGGCATCAAGTGTTGGGCTAGTCAGAGTTGAGTACATGGGAGTGGTGGTCAGGGGTCACCGTGCCTTGCATTATGTAATCCTCTTAGTGCTTCCGCGTGTGACTCCACATGGGACCAACATTTATCCTTGTACAAAATATTTAAATCACTGTAGGTCAGGACGGTGAGGTCACAGACATTTTTCAAGTTTAGCAATGCTGTAGTCTTGACATATGGACACAATATGAAATGGGAACGGGATGGTTTGTATATATACGCACCATAAACAAAACTGTAGTTTGTCCAAGTCAATGGAGTCTTAAGTAGGAAGCAATAGTAAATGGTGAATGCGGTGCAATGGGGATTACGTCATGATAATAGTGCAACTGTGTGAATATGCTATAACTGAAGGAATGCGTTGTCTACATACCTAGGCCTTCTGGTATAGCTCCACACAGAATATCTGATAAATTCCCTGTTTTGAACTGAAGCGTGGAACTCCCATGTCCGCCTCCATTCTTATCTCCCTCGAAGCTTTGGCCCACCAGCCCCGTGTAGTCCCGAGAGGCAGGAGCACGCATGACTTTCGTTGGTACCGAAACACTGGCACTGATAGACGTGTTAGCCTCCATGGAAGCCCTGAAGATTATGTCTTTTATTCTACTGGCAAACACTTGGCTCTGTAGTATTTGTTTATGCTGTTCTATAGATGGAACATTTTGTCTCATGAGGGCAGCGATGCTGCGCTCCAACTGGCGCAATTCCTTACGAGCTTTGGGGTTATTTGGGCGAACAACCCTCGTGTATTTGCCGCTAAACTTGTGATGAACGACCAGTATTTGTGACAACGTGATCATAACAAGTACCAGACACAGTGTTAGGATAACCAGTTCTCCCGATACAGGGGACACCTTTTTCTTCCGCAGCATGGTTTCCAAGTGAAAGGGAGATCGGTCCCTCGCCGCTCAACCCTGTTCGTCCCACATCGTCCTCCGATCGCAGATCGACACTTAATCGGAACTGGCTTCAATACAACCATATTCCAACACCGAGAGAGAACAGTCACAAAGCAGAACGCACATACTAACCCTCACAGCACTGCGAACGCATCTGGATGGCTCCATCACCTCTCGCAAAACGGCGGGCCTCGTTTTCATATCCATACAAGCAGACGATGCAAACGGATCGTCTGCTACTCGGCGAGGGCGCACAGTGGCGAACGGCGTGTTCTTCTGACAGTGAATTCCGAGCAGTTAGCTGTGATACACGATAGCGCGTGAAGGAAAAAGTGTACCAAACATTGGAGTGCATCTTCGGGAGTAATTAACTTGGATACATACCGGAATCAAACAGAGAAGCGGCCACCCCGCTCAGTAAAGTCAAGCAGTTTGAACCACGCAGGCGTGTCTAGCGTTGACCGGCGGAAAAAAGGGAGGCGAATTTCTGAATCAATATTCTTGGCAATTTACTGATATTAGACGGTTGCTATGGTAACGCCCCTCCGCCCGAGGAACGTCCAACGTTTATCGTGCCGACTGTAGGCGAAAATTCTCTTAATTAACTCATCTTTGTACAAGTGGCAACACGTTAGTCCTCATGACTCAATCACAAATGTTTCTTCGGGGCTGCACACAGGGAATAAGAGAGATTAACACTCGCCTCGGTGTTTCTTTAGGCTGTCTGTCTGTTTATGTGAGCTGCTCCTCCCACTGCCTATCATACACTGGCTACCTAGACAATTATTTAACACGATCACAGAAGGCTGACCCACGAGGACAATATGATAGGCAGAGTGTGAGTGAATTGGTTTAACGCCGCTCCAAACAGTACTGTACTTATATCATGGCATACAGGTCAAAGATGTTACCTCTTTGGTGAAACTTATGAAGATGGGTATTGTATTGATAGCGTTATTTAATATTATTGTTAGTGTGTGTGTGTGTGTTTGTGTGTGTGTGTGTGTGTTTGTGTGTTGGGGGGGGGGGGGGGGGGGGGGGGGGGGGGGGGGGGAGTGGTGGTGGCCCAGTCGTCTAAGGCGCCGCGATTCGTTGTGCAGAGTTGCGTCCCTTGGCCACGCCAGAAACCTATGATTGTGGGTTCGCCCCGATTATGTTTCTAGGTTTGTCAGCGCCATACCCGTGTTCGTGGGTTTCACCGAAGTGGTAAACGTCTGAGCCCTGCATCACTTCGGACTTTCCTCCCACATTTAGCTGACACGGCGCGATATAACTGGAATACCGTTGAAAGCGGCGTTAAACGCAACGCACTCACTCACTATATAAATGAAGGGATGGTAGGTATCTGACAGACGAAAGTTAAAAATTTAAATGCTAAGTTTCGCAGCCCTCATTATGTATACTTGCTTTTCATGCCACCATGTAAAGCATATGAATATTACGCAAAATATATCATTTCATCAGACCTATAAAATATTCATTAAGCATTGACGGAATATGAGACCTAGCCTGTTTTTGCTGTGTTGATAATACTTAACTGATCATGTTGAACCTCAACTATATACGCTGCTAAAAAGCCAGTGCGATGAATGTGTAAATGTTTTAAAAGCTGATAATTTTGAACTAATAATTAATTCATGTGACATTATAATTGACGGCAAGGACTGAGGGGCAAATTGATTCATCAGCCAAGAATATGTGCATTATTCTTTGGCTCTGAACCTCTGTCAAGGAAGACAGGACAATTTGATTTTCAGGGAGATTGTGGGGGGGGTGGGGGGTGGGGTTATTACATAAAAAATAAATTTTTAAAATTATTTGTTCCAGAAAGACATGGGAAAACATAATTTGTCCCCAGTTTTAACAACCCAGACTGTTGGACAGGCTGGATGTCATGACAACATAAGTTTTGCGAGAAAAACGATATTATACATACCTCTCTACATTAACTATACATATTATATTATATATAAGTGCTGCGAGAAATAAAATATATACGATATTATATGTACAAGTTTTGCGAGAAAAACGATATTATACATACCTCTCTACATTAACTATACATATTATATTATATATAAGTGCTGCGAGAAATAAAATATATACGATATTATATGTACAAGTTTTGCGAGAAAAACGATATTATACATACCTCTCTACATTAACTATACATATTATATTATATATAAGTGCTGCGAGAAATAAAATATATACGATATTATATGTACAAGTTTTGCGAGATAAACGATTTTATACACACATTGTGTGTGTTTTTTTTAATCAGCGAATGAACACTTTCCAGGTTAGCCATCACCTATTTTACATAACACCATGTATCGCATACATGTAAAGAAAGGAATTAAATCCTGTTAAAATCAACCTGATATTTTTAACCGAATTTCCTTTTGTCCCAACCAAAGAGGTTTAACAGTTTAAGAAAACGTGAGTTGGATCAGAAAACAAACAAACACATCATTAATCGGAGGAAAGTGCAAGTAAAGCAGATTAACGTAAATACTATACGTCTGCCACACGAGGAAATAGCGTGCGATGACTCGAAGAATAGTCTGAACTCCGCTTTTATCTTTTCCTTTCTATTAAAACCCAGTGTTCATTTCAGTAGGGGGAGTGTGTGTGTGTGTGTGTGTGTGTGTGTGTGTGTGTGTGTGTGTGTGTGTGTGTGTGTGTGTGTGTGTGTGTGTGTGTGTGTGTGTGTGCCTTGCTCCAAGGCTGTACTGAAAGAAAAGTCCATGGATGTGTAGTAATTCTATACTCCAATTAGGCAAGTATATGTGAACACTAGTCTCTTATTGTAGGGACAACTTGTTCATATTATTTACATTATCTAGAAATTGTGATTTAAACTAATAAGTATTGCCTTAGAGACTTGTGCAAGTCTACTGGGGTTACAGAGCATTATGTCATGTACGTCATACTTTAGAGGCATACTTCAGCCAGCAGGATGTAACAGGTACACTGTTTGGACTATTAATTAAGTTTTAAAAGAAGTTTACCACAATTTCGAATTGCATATGTTCAGTGCCAGATTGACCTCCTAGACCGAGCTATGTTACCACGTAAATCAGATTTTGATGGCACGAAAACATTTTATAGGCTGCTGGGAACATATTGGTAACTATCGGTTAGGGAATAACAAACTGCTATTATGATTAGTTTTTTCACTCGACGACAGAGTGTTCCCTAACCAAAAGTCATTCCTACTATCTCAAACAAGGAATATATACACACTTCAAAAAATGAAACGCACAGGTAGATTTTTAGTAACTTTATTGTATCTAATAAAGTCGATATATTTAATTTAATATTATAGTTACAAATATGAAGTTTTGGAGCTCGATAGTCACATGTTGTCGTTGTACAAAGGCATTGAACACTGTTCGTTATCATGTCACATAAGGCCTAAAGGGTGCGCTGAACTCAGTATATCTTGTGACCGCCCCAGGCAGCAATCCTCGGCACTGACTGGATAAGTGAACGAATTCTTTCCTGTGGAATTCTGCGCCATTCTGCTTGTAACGCGTTGGTCAGTTGAGGGAGTGTCTGCGGCGTGGTCTGACGTTGACGTACACGTCGATCGAATTCGTCCCAGAAGTGTTCGATTTGGTTGAGATCTCGAGATCTCGACGGCCAGGGCAAGGCGTTGATGTTGGCACTATGAAGGTAGTCTACCGTGACATGAGCTGTGTGCGGTGGAGCGTTGTCCTTTTGAAACAGCTCCCTCTGGCGGTCAATGATTGGAAGAAGGTGATGTTGAAGAATTTGATTCATGTAGCGATATGCTGTCAAATTTCCCTGAACCACAACCAAGTCAGATCTCATGGTGTAGGATATGGCGTCTCCAGTTTCTCAAGTTCCAAGGCTGTAAGTAATGGCAACAACGCATGCGTCGCTGTCGATGGATCTGTTGCAAAACAGGGACGATAACTGGTCTACTGGGTCGTAGGATGGTTCCTGACAGTCTGGTCCGATATCCTCCTCAAACCAGGGATGCGTCCTGCAGTCTCCGTAGCTGTGGCATTGCGATGACGTAGGTGGAACAGTCGAATGTAGCGATCCTGTGCAGGAGTGGTAACTCTTGGTCGGCCGGTTCTCGGACGGTCTGCAGTTGAATTGAATTGTGTATCGGTCCCAAAGACGGCCAATGGTGCTGTGGTGGACGTTGAAGTGGCGTGCAACAGAAGACTGCGATTCCCCTCTTTGGATACCTTCTATGGCGATGTTCCGATCGGCAGCGCTGAGTCTTGGCATTTTCGAACTTGAAAATTGTTGACAATTGAATGACAAGTTATTGACTTATGTTTGCCTTTTTATAGCCACTACCACGAGTTACGAATGCCATAACTTGCATTTACATTCTGCTTTACTGTTTTCCTCCATGACATTTTTGAACAAGTGTGAATACACATTACCAATTTATATACCGGATTGTTTGTGTAGTCAGGTTCAATGAACTACACACTAACTGTGCGTTTCTTTTTTTTAAGAGTGTATGTATGTTTCATATGTAATTTGATTGTTTCTCTTCCTAGTGTTATCTAATTACTTGTGAATGTACATAGGTAACACAATCTAACACATTACACATGGCGTTATTTTATTAAGGCTTTAAGGATTAAAAAACACTTGAACATATTTAACAGTTAATTAAGTCGTCTTCAAACGTTTCGATATAGGTTTGACACGCTTTTTAGAAAAAAGTGAAATCTTTCACTTAAGTGTATTAGGAATAAACACTATGTATTTAGCTCGCCAAGGCTCGCTAAATACAATGTTTATTCCTAATGCAGAATATTTACCATCCCCAAACACACTCGCGTGATAACCTCAATATCTTAAACGCGACGTAAAACCTTGTCTATGTACAAGTTGGAGAAAAGCTTTCAAGGCCGAAGCGGTTTCACGTAATGAGATGTCTTAGCAGGATTAGGTCCGTGCGGTCTTCTTCTAACCCCTGATAGGGTAAGAGCTGGTCCTCCGAGATTTGTCTTCATGGGTGCTCATCACAGTTGGAGAGTGAGTGAGTGAGTGAGTGAGTGAGTCTGATTTTACGCCGCTTTTAGCAATATTCCAGCAATATCACGGCGGGGGTCACCAGAAATGGGCTTCACACATTGTACCCATGTCGGGAATCGAACCCGAGTCTTCGGCGTAACGAGCGAACGCTTTAACCACTAGGCTAACCGACCTCCCCAGTTGGAGAGAACACGATTCTTAAAATATTAGATCATTGCTAGTAAGTATAAGGATAGGGTTAAAATATTAATATATTAATCATTTCATCAAAAAACAAATACAAAATAAGCATGTTTGTTCCGTTAAACAAACTCTCATTTAATTTTTGTATAGAATTGAACCAGCAATGTTTCTTTCGCGTCTTCGTCATCGACAAAATAGCATTGATATTATCAGCGGTGTGTATTCCATTAGTTTCATTAATGAAATATGACTATGGGTTAAACCATGGAGGTCTAACCGTAACGACAGATCATTAACGGATATAGCATGTGGCCATGACTCTAACATGCCAGGCTTATCGGGCAGTGGCAAATATTTTCTACGTTGCCACATCTTTGGCGGTGGAAATTTGATGCGATGCACTTCGACGGCCCTGCATGACTAAATTCCATTAGTGAAATATGTCCATCACTGAGAGGTGTCATCCGAAGTCGTCAGAAATAGTTCCAAGGGAATTGGTCTTCAGAATTGTCTGGTACTTGCAATGAAACAAATTAATTGAAATACTTTCAAGTTAAGCTGTGTATGAACTAATATCGACGTTTTAATGACACTAAATATTGCTGGTATCATGTGTCGGTATTCCCAAATGTGTAAACATCACCAGTGTATAAGCCGCTTCCGTGGTCTAGTGGATAGAGCGTCTGCCCGGAGAGTCGGTTGTCCCAACCCCGGCCGTGTCATACTTAAAGACTTGAAGTTAAAAGATGGTGCTTGTTGTTACCCTGCCTGGTGCTCGTCATAAGGCGGATAAAACAAGACTGATCGGTGCGGGAGTCAGAATTATTTGTCTGAGTGGGTATATTCATGTTAAACTGCGGTATGCTAGTATATCAG
The DNA here is from genome assembly GCF_023055435.1 of Haliotis rufescens. Taxonomy (NCBI): domain Eukaryota; kingdom Metazoa; phylum Mollusca; class Gastropoda; order Lepetellida; family Haliotidae; genus Haliotis; species Haliotis rufescens. The sequence continues at coordinate 9,298,740 of NW_025964223.1, forward strand.
AGGACTAGAACTACAACACCTGGATTAGTGCAGACCAGTACAAGCAGGCACACGCGCGCGTGCAGGCATACGTTCAATAATACTGGGGGGCACGGGTGGCCCAGTCGTCTAAGGCGCCACGATTCGCTGTGCAGAGTTGCGTCCCTCGGGCACGCCAGAAATCTATGATTGTGCGTTCGAATTCCGGTTCGCCCCGATTATGTTTTTAGGTTTGTCAGCACCATACCCGTGCTCGTGGGTTTCACCGAAGTGGTAAACGTCTGAGACCTGCATCACTTCGGGCTTTCCTCCCACATTAAGCTGACACGCCGTGATATAACTGGAATACTGTTAAAAGCGGCGTAAAACCAAACTCACTCACTCACTCAATAATACTGAACAAGACCCTAAACCCCATATATGACCTTACCTCACCACTACTAGCATATAAGGGTCACTGGCATAGTCACTGCATACCACTAGCATATAAAGGTCACTGGCATACTCGCTGCATACCACAGACCTATGAATTGAATAAAGTCATGGTCAAAAAGTATGTTTCCAAAATGGCCGTGCCTCTGCAATTTGCAGTCACCTCGACGCCATGTCTTTTTTGTTTATTTTCACTGATTGTAAACAGGATCATCGGCCATTATTATACGTGAGCATTACAGAACATCCTTAAGCATTAATGGTTATTACAAAACATCACCGAGCATCAGTGAGCATCACCGAGCATAAGTGAGCATTACAGAAAATCCTCAACCAGAAGTGAGCATCACGGAACATCCTTAAGCATTAATTGATATTACAAAGCATCACCGAGCATCAGTGAGCATAACCGAGCATAAGTAAGCATTACAGAACATCCTCAACCAGAAGTGTGCATCACGGAATATTCTTAAGCATTAATGGATATAACAAAGCATCACGGAGCATCAGTGAGCATCACCGTGCATAAGTGAGCATTACAGAACATCCTCAACCTGAAGTGAGCATCACGGAATATCCTAAAGCATTAATGGATATTACAAAGCATCACCGAGCATCAGTGAGCATCACCGTGCACAAGTGAGCATTACAGAACACCATTAAGCATTACTGTGTATGACTCCCCGTTTATTATTGGCATCACCAGGCATCCCATCGCATCCCTTTTAATCACATGTATCCTGCATTAACCTGAATGCACCAGCTGTAACCAGTATACCACTACGGTAATGTTCTATATTTTGAAATAGGTAGACATTTTGGAATGGCGGTATAACGAGGGAATATAGAAATAAAGATAAGTCAGATTTAGTAAGCTGAAATTAAGCATTGTTCTGGGATCAATTTGGATTAAGATAACTTTAATACTAAATGTTGGGGGCCTGCCAATTTAGTTTGGGGATTATAAGCCCAAAAAATATACTGTCCCCGAATCTTCCAGAAAAGGTTATTTATGCTTCATATTATTGGGAAAAAAAAGGAAATTATCTGCAATTATATTAACATTGTTGCAATGTGGTTTTTAGAAAAATTATTTTTGATCATAGTTACAATTAAATAAATATTTGTAGCCGGAAAATATCTGTCTTCAATACAAACTCCAAGCGCCCCCCGCCACACCGAATATTCAATGGCCGTTAGTATACCCATATCCTTGTGTATCTGTCTCTGGTAGTTACTCTGTTATAAAGATAACATCACTTTTGACTTGTTAAATTCATTTACACCTTGGCATGTTTATCACGTTGCCTTGGTAACCCTGTGAGTTGTGTATGCGAGTTGCTTTCCTGTGAAGCTTTAAAGTACATGTTTGTCACAATATGGGAACCAGGCAGGGAAGATATAATCAGTTAACGACGACACTGTCAGGCTGTGCAGTGTTTCAGTGAACATACACACGCATATGTATTTTTGTATGAACTTTCCCTTATCCAACCACTGGATCACCGAGGTCAGAAAAGAAATAATCGTATGACTGCAAGAAAACTAGTTTTTCATATTTTACAAATAATTCGTCAGGTGAAACTACAATTATGTGGATAAAATTCTGCCTCGGATGTGTTTTTTGACTGACAAGTTGTTGGTTGGCTGCTTTGTTGTTTAACGCCGCACTCAGCAATATTCAGCTATATGACGGCGGTCTGTAAATAATCGAGTCTGGACCAGACAGTCCAGTGATTAATATCATGAGCATCAATCCACGCAATTGGGATTGATGAAATGCATCAACCAAGTCAGCGAGCCTGACCACCCGATCCCGTTAGTCGCCTCTTACGACAAGCATAGTCGCCTTTTACGACAAGCATGGGTTGCGGAAGACCTATTCTACCCCGGAATCTTCATCGGTCCGTTTATGATGGGAAATGCGTTAACGTCCTACATCAGTCTTTTACGGCAAGTATGACTGACAAGTAACGGATCTACGTCTGCATTGTATTATATTTTGAACAACATTAAGGATCTCGACTTGAAGATATATTGAATTTATTAAAATAAATTGCCAAATGGCTTCGCACTCAGTAGTAGTAGTAGTGGTAGTAGTAGTAGTAGTAGTAGTAGTAGTAGTAGTAGTAGTAGTGGTAGTAGTTTACGATTCCATGAAATTTTACATCTTAACAAAATTTGTCGTTACAATATTTTCAATGTCATTGTATTTCATACCCGTGAAGATTCCGGGGTAGAATAGGTCTTCAGCAACCCATGCTTGCCGTAAAAGGTGACTATGCTTGTCGTAAAAGGCTACTAACGGGATCGGGTGGTCAGGCTCGCTGACTTGGTTGATGCATGTCATCGATCCCAATTACGTGGATCGATGCTCATGATATTAATCACTTGATTGTCTGGTCCGGACGCGATTATTTACAGACCGCCGTCATATAGCTGGAATATTGCTGTGTGCGGCGTTAAACAACAAACCAACCAAACCAAACCAAGTATTTCATACACAATTCAAAGAAAACTTGGGTATCACTTTGCTACTAGGAAACATTGCGTTTTAGCTTGAAGGTAAGTAATGATTAGTACTTAAACACCGTGAGAGACAGGATTTAATAGATAATGATTATTATACGAGCCCGTGTTAGATACTGTTTTTATTATTACTAGTGTGATTCAAACGCTTTATAACGAGCGAATACGCCTTGAAATAAAACCTTTATCTTCAGGAATGATTGTGTGTCTAATAATATATTAATATATTTATTAGTCAGGTAAATGAAGCTACATGTTTATAAATAAACCATGTAAAATACATCATAAGTAAAGCCACAGACTATGAATGCAACACAATTAACTTTCAAAAGATGTCATCCACATTTAAGAATTAAATCAGCTGACAAAACTAGTACGATCTTCGCTGCATCCTCGATTATCAAGTGTATCATATCTCAATTCAATTATTAACCTAACAGAAAGGAGAATAAATACATTGGATACTCATGGGTTGGGTCACAGGGACGACTTGCCAAATTACGTACGTAATTTCACCGGACTACGTCAGACTTTTCACAGGAAAAGCTTTGATGCCTTGCATCAACTCAGTGGCAAACTCTTTGTTCATCAGATTAAATTTACAATAAAATAATTTCCCAAAAACATCAAACATGCTGTGTACTCCCGCTATGAACGTCGAAAGGCTGAGAATAGTCTGTCTTACAGACCCTGATACAAATATATATCAAAAACAGCCCATGCAAGTCTATAATGTTTGGCAAGTCTAGATCACTGAAGTATCAGGACGAGAGTCACTGGGCTCCTTTTTATTATATTTCTATTAAGATAACTGAACAACTGTTTTTTTCTGTACGATATGTTCATTTCTAGATGTTAGTCTAGGCTGAGAATTGATGATTTTGTCTCACGATATATAATAGAAATGAGCCAATGGCTCTCTTCATTTTCAGAAGAAATCTAGACTTGCCAAACTATATTAAAGACTTGCGTGAGATTAGCCCATGTGTACATCACGTGAATGAGATTCCATACTGACTTATGAATGAAAAAGGTCACTCAGCATCCCTTGTTGATGAGGGTCACTGATGAACTTATGAGTAACGAGAATATGTTAGACACCCAATACCAAGTCGCTATGGAATGACGCCCACTCCCCACCCCCACCCCTTCTTCTGCCACATACACGTGTGCAAGAACAATGCCACTGCTACGATAGATAGCTTTTATCGTGTAACTCTTGACCATCATCCTATATGTGTACATCAGACGTATTCAAATGGGTTTGTTTCAACTACCGTGGCGCGTGGGAACGAATGGCAAAATATACCGCGGACTTTGTGCCGTGACTCATACATGTGACTCCAGCGTACATGCACGTACGTGCAATCTGACCCTCTGACCTCATTCAATGTTTACATGGTTGGATTATTTATCAAAGAGAGACACGACGAAAAAGCGGCCTCAAGACCTGGTACACTTGTAATACTGGTTTACACTACACAAAACAACAACGGTCATCCGAACTCCGCCGCCCCTCCCCCGGGCAATGGAATGTGAGGGGAGTGAGGCAGCGCCCGGGGGTTGAACGGTGCCTGAGATCACATGTGTGGTTATTAATAACTGTCAAACTGACTTTAACTGGGAACCTCAATGATCACGGGAGTTTGGACTTAGAAGAATTAACGTGTGTTTGGTTGACTTGCACAAGTCTCTAAGGCAATAATTGTTAGTAGTAAATCATAATTTCTAGATGTTGTACATATTAAGAACACGTTGTTCCTATGAGAAACTGGAGTCTTTCAACATATCTAGACTTGCCTATTAGAAGGATAGAATTACTACATATCTATGGACTTTTCATTCAATACAGCCTTGGAGCAAGGCTACGTGTTTGGTAGCTAAGATAAACCGTCCACCAGAAATTCGAGATAGAGAGATTATCCTCGAAGTGTAATGTACAAACTATCAGCGGGCTTTAGGGCTTTAGAGAAAGAGGTTTTATTCTCTTCATTGGGACTGTAGATAAACCAACCACCCGGAGGTCGAGTTAGAGATGTTATTCTCAACGTGTAAACGAGTTGAAAGCGCTAGCCAATTAAAACTGTGTTCAATCTTACTCCACTTATTTAATCATTACTATATAGAGATTATCCTCGACTTTACTATACTTGACTATATATATCTATATATATATATATATATAGAGAGAGAGAGAGAGAGAGAGAGAGAGAGAGAGAGAGAGAGAAGAGAGAGAGAGAGAGAGAGAGAGAGTCTCATCCGAGTGTCTTTTGATATCAAATATATCAACACAAGTTTTATAAAAGTGGAATAACTCCGAGGCTTGCCGAGTAGTTTTTCCACTTTTAACAACGATTGTTCTTTGATTTTGTCTAGTTTGCATTATTATCATCGCCTTGATAATCCACAGAGTAAGCAGTACATAGGATGACGTCACTTATGACAGTGGTTTTATGTATTAATGCGCTACTGCAATCATGAGAATAGACAAAATGCATCGGTTCGATGCTGAAAAGGTGCGATTTTAGCGTGTGTAACAAACAGATTACTGCACTCGTGCCTGTCAGATACCATTGATCTTACAACTCTTTGTTACAAAGCGCATCTAACTCGCTTTCGCTCGTTAGATACGTTTTTAAACAACTCGTTGTAAGATCAATGGTATCTGACAGACACTCGTGTAGTAATCTCTATATAAATAGAATACTAAACGAGCTCCCGTGTATGACCAGTATAATGAAACGAGTGAATAGTTCTGGTATTTGACGAGCGAAAGCGTGTCAGATACCAGAACTATTCACGAGTTGCATTAAATTTGTTCTACACCGGGGCGAGTTTCGTATTTTATTTATAACTTGCCGTTTAAAACCTTTTTTTTAGAAAACAATGTCGTGTGTGATAATAGGCAGACATCTATAGGCGATCCACAGCATAATCCTATTGAGTTTAACAAAACAATACTTCAAACACGTCAAATGTTGACACGTATTAATTCAATACCATGCACCGGCCAACCTAAGAATTCAGGGCTCCTTTCCAGAAAGTGATCGAAGCGCTAAGGCTATCTATAACTCTCCCATATGCCTAGACGTAGAAGTGTCGTGGCGCTACGATCGCCTTGTGGAACGGGGTCCTCCATCACAAAGTTTACAATTACGTCACAATACCCTATGACGTAATTTGTGAAATTTTGTTGCAAGATCCACCGGCGAAACAATGCCATGTGACGTCAGCCTAGCAACAGGGTTGCTGGGGTCATCGAGTGTGCATAAGCTCCTTCCAGTGATCTGTCGTCTCTATACGCAATGTCGTTGAATAAGCCCAGGGATGTTGAGAGTTTTAAATATTTGTTCGTGAAACTTGTTCCCGCTGTACATAAACACGGGCTTTGGTATTATACAATGTGTAATACAGCTGTATGTTTATTACCCATGCGATATCTACTGTGGGAGCCAGTTTTGGATGATAAATGACAATATTAGACAACGAAGCGCACGATCGTTCAAGTTACTCTAACTTTGACAGATGTCACGTCTTGCTCGTTCAGAAACATTGAGAAGAACATGTATAACGGTACAGGATACAGGTCAAATGGTTAACCATCTTTACCTGTACAAGCATCGAATACAGGAAAAAGATGATGATGCGGAATTAGGACATAATCACGCACTCATTCTCTCACGCTGATACATTCATGGCGTAGAGCTTGCATAACACATACTGCATTAGATATATGTATAATATTCAGGGGCGAAGACCCGGGTTCGATTCCCGACACGGGTACAATGTGTGAAGCCCATCTCTGGTGTCCCCCCGCCGTGATATTGCTGGAATATTGCGAAAAGCGGCGTAAAACCAAACTCACTCACTCACCGTATAATATCCATCATCATATATGTTGTTTTGTTGTGCCATATCTATCCCATACGTCCTCTGGTAGGTTGTTAGAATTTCTCTCGCTGATAAGAGATTTTGATTGGACGATATTTTAAGCGTCATGTCTTTCGAATCAGACTCGACACGAATCAATAGTCCTATGTATTTATCATAATTGAATTGATATATAGTAAAGTACGGTTATAACGAACTCAAAGGGACTACTAATTTTAGTTCGTTATAAGCATATATACAGCATAACTAAAGCAAATAGTCGGGACCAAAAGGTAAGTTCGTTATATCCGTCAGTTCGTTATAAGCGTGTTCGTTATAACCGTAGTTTACTATATATAATAAACTGGACAATCGAGAATGGTGATTCTTCGACTCATAAGCGGAGTTCAGAGAACAACAAAATAAAGCTTTTCAGAAGAATTCACTTACTTATTTCAGCAGTGTCGCAGAGTCTCCTATGGCTGCGTATGGTAGACACAGGACTAGTTTTAGGGGACTGGTGTTCCCGCTCTGATGTGTGAATGATATCAATGATCCTGTTGGTATACACTTCGTTATAAAGCGCCACATTGTCAACGTCAATGATGTCGTTCTGGCCGAGGTGGGACAGTCCGGAGTCCTTCAGGAAGTGGCACAGCAGGAAGATGAGGATGAACACTCCGACAAGACCGAGGATGTAAAGGGACACGATGCTCAGTAGACGGGAGTCGTCCTCCCACAGAATCCCCTCGTGGCTAATCGCGTATGGGACCAGACGTCGGATCTTTGTGTTTTCGGGTTTTTGCTGGTTTGGACCGTGGCCATTCTCCATCTGAAAAGAAAAATAACATTTTGAAAAAGTAATTTAACATGCTAATTTTAACATTTGAAACCTCAAATTTTCGGGCATCACATACGAAATAAGACCCGCAAGTCCGAAAACACATAGTGCTTGTAAAGCGTCTAATATATTGGGATGTATTGAGTCAGACCGCATGGTAATTATCCTGGAGGCAATTGCGTTCTTGGTTTTGATTCTGACGTCTTCATGGCAAAGGTACGTGGGAATTGGATTTCAAAGTGAAGGTTGAAGTGTCCGTGATGAATGATGAATGAATAGAAATATTTAAAAAACGTGCAGATATTGGACGTTGATAAAGGTTTGACTTCACGAACATTCGGGGGTAGTCAATAAACTATTTCCATAAGTCTTTGATGTCTATTACGGCCTTCGTGACTGAAAGCATATTTCTGCTATGTTGAAGATTTTGATCGCGTTTTCTTAACCCTACTCAGGAAATAATTATATTTGAGACTGCCAAACTGACCAAAGGGCGCCAAATGTGCTCTAACCATGATTTGAGGATTTCTCAAGATCTGAAACTGTGGTTGGTTTGTTTGCTTTAAAAATACAAGACGCAAACTTGGTGGGTGTATATATGTTGTGTATATATGTAAAAAATGAATTTTAAATAAAACGAATGATGGTTAATCTCATGATACTTCGCTTGACCTACGACCGCATCCTAACCCTGTCTCTTCCTACAGTTTGGATAATCCACTTGACAAGATAATAATGTTTTAGTTTCAAACTTTCTGAAACAATTGCAAGCTCGGAGTGGCGTGGATGACAGCTCAAGGCGCATTGACTGTACGTAAGGGTGTACGAGTTACCTCCCTTGTTGGAGATCCGTCTGTAAAATATCTGTGTCCATGCTTACATTTATGTTGACTTCAGCATGTCCGCTCCAGGTAGCCGGGGTAGAGCTTAATTTTTAAATCATGTATTCTATAACACGTCGTTCAGTGTGGTGCGGGACCAAACGCATAACAACTCGCGGGAATCAAGTAAGTTTACAAATCGCGATCCTCGATCCATTATTGGTATTGTATTATTAGGAATAATTATAAACCTATTTGCCGTAGGAAAAACTTGAATTAAAAAAAAATGAAAGATAATACCTTTGAAGCAGTACTCTGCAGTCCATCCGTGTTTTTTCCACCATCTATTATACAAATGTAGTTGGGTACAAGTTCTCCAACTTAGGACACCTCCCAGATATTTACACTATTGATTTACAATTTGTACTAAACATGTAGAAAAGAATAGGACAGGTAAGTGAACAGTGAGATCAATGTAGTTTACCTTAATCTCTTTGTATTATGTACACTCTGTACATAATCGTTTTTTTAATTATTATCTTGTTCTGGTAAATCCCCGTTTCCATTGAATATCGAATTGAGATCAGTTAGTGTATTTTTGACTATACTACTTTTTTTCTAAGTGTCGCTTTCTTCGTTCAACAAGTCGCATTCAAAGACAAAAGTGACATGTATTTTCACATTTACTACCTCACAAACTTTCTGCTGTCTTTAATTCCAAGTTGATGGAATTATTTCTGATGGTAAACATGATTTTCAGTTAATCCCTGATATATTAGAAATATTGTTGTTGGTCTTTGCAGACGAGGTTATTTTAGTCTCAGACAATGGGTTACAGATGCAATGAAATATTTTTGCGTAATTCATTGAAGTTGCATCCAGCTACAAATATTTTGGTTTAGTCTTTAATTTTTCAGGAAATTTCAGCAATATTTTTTTTCAGATTTGGGCATTAAATGAAAAATATGACGCCTTGAATTAATGATAACTTTCAGTAAAACTGATATGGTTTCCACTGCGGTATTTGTTACGATGTTTGAAACGCAAATACAGCCATGTCTATTATATGGTTCTGTGGTGTGGGGACAGCAATGTGAAACAATCCATCTGCAAACGTTTATAAAGTTTCTTAATATCGGATTATTAACCCCAAATGGAAGTATGGAGAAACAGATCACTTTCCGATTTATACAAACTCTCTCCTTAGAAGTAGAAAAAGTTGTCTTAAAGTAGTTCATATGCAGGAGGACCGAATACCTAAAAAGGCATATAACTTGTAACTGTGACCTCGACACAACCCATGGGCCTCTACTATTCGCTCATTACTTGCTCGGATTTTTTATTTGTTTCATTGGTTATCTCGAACGGATTGCAGCCAACTGTCTTTTTTCTACGGTAACTGACCGCCACCGTGGTCTAGTGGTAGAGCGTCCGCCCGGAGAGCGGAAGGTCCGGGGTTCGATCCCCGGTCGCGTCATACCAAAAGACGTTCAAAGATGGTACGTGTTGTTACCCTGTCTGGCGCTTGGCATTAAGGGGCTTAAACAAGGACTGGTCGGCTCGGAGGCAGTATATTGTGTCTGAGTGGGGTATTCAAGTGAAACTGCGGCATGGTATCTCAGTGTGCTAGCACTATAAATCGACATCAGTCACTTGCTTGATAACGGTGTTAGAACCTGCACCGAAACGTCGCTCTTATTGTAATAAAGAAGTTGTTCATCCATAAATTCTTATCCTTACTTAGTACTCCAACTTCTAAATGCCTATCAAAGAAGCTAAATGCCTATCAAAGAAGAAATCAGTCCGGACTAGTACAAGCAGACACACACACATACACACACGTCGCTATATAAGTGCAATAATCTTGGACGCGACGTTAAACCCAATTTCATCTCACCTCTACGGTAACTTACGGATATATGTATCAATATGTTCTTATCCAAAGCAAGCACTCACTAACTAAATCAAGCTCACATTACTATCAGCTTGCAATCACGTTATAGAGGACGAATTCTTATGTATGTGTTTGTATTATATGAAGACCTTAGAATGTAGGAACGTTTTTGGAAGTAGCCTAGCTTAAATATCTTCAAATCAGTTTTGGTTACTCCCAGTGAACGCTGATTTTAATTTTTCTCACATTACTAATTTTATGCTTATGACAAAAGAAAATTGGCTGTAATGAACTCACAAAGTCGTTGTGTGTTTGTATTTATGTAGTTTTGTATTAACCTGTGGTATAATTTTCGCTCTTGCTCTGTGTATTTGGTTTTGTATATGAATGACCCTTTACCCTTCTTGCAAATAAACCTTTTTGGTGCATTTGGAAAGAAAGATGGCCGATAAAAAGCTATTAATTAGTTGATAAAAACGGCCGCTGCAGCGGGCATTGTCGAAAAAGTAATTGGGCTTCACTTTGGAGAATGACAACAATAAAATATAACAAATATATACAATCAAATTTAATTAAATATTATCTATACAAAGTGCGTGATTGGGCTCATGGCATTCAACTGGCTTATTATCTGCACCTGGTACTTGGTTTTTGCCTACATTATTGCCATCGATCATGATCAGTGGTTCTCGCTGAACAATGAGGTCGATTCCAGCATATGTCACAAACATTCCGTGACACGGGAATGTTTTCAATAAAAGGATAGTGACAACATGATTCATAAACCGTAAACTACAGCACTCCCGTATACTACTGCTCTCTCTCTCTCTCTCTCTCTCTCTCTCTCTCTCTCTCTCTCTCTCTCTCTCTCTCTCTCTCTCTCTCTCCTTCCCCCCCCCCCTCTCTCTCTCTGAAAAATCATCTGAAATCACTATTTTCCTAAATAAATCTGAAACGTCTATTGTATTTTCCCGACTTACAGCTTGGGTTGTGCATACGGCAATACCTACACCAATTTATTACTTGCCCGTGAAGAGATCACCCGTTTAATAAACATTCAGCTGTATTACACATTGTGTAATACCAAAATGCGTGCTTATGTACTCTTGGAACACGTTTCACGAACAAATATTGAAAGCTCTCAACATATTATTCAACGACATTGTGTGTGGAGATAATAGATCACTGAGAGGACCTTATGCACACTCGATGACCCCAGCAACCTTGTTGCTAGGCTGACGTCACATGGCATTGTTTCGCCGAAGGGTCTTGCAACAAAATTCCACAAATTACGTCATCGGGTATTGTGACGTGATTGTAAACTTTGAGGTGCAAGGCCCCGTTCAACAAGGCGATCGTACTGTAGCGCAACGACAGTCGTTGATCTAAGTTAAAGTATGTGAGTTGCGATAACCTTAACGCTTGCGTTTAACGCCGCTTTAAACAGTATTGCAGTTATATCGCGACGTGTCAGCTTCGTGTGTGAGGAAAGCCCGAAGTGATGCAGGTCTCAGAAGTTTACCACTTCGGTGAAACCCACGAGCACGGGTATGGTGCTGACAAACCTAGAAAAATAATCGGGGCGAACCGGGATTCGAACCCACAATCATAGGTTTCTGGCGTGCCCAAGGGACGCAACTCTGCACAGCGAATCGCGGCGCCTTAGACGACTAGGCCACCCGTGCCCCCCTTGCTCGTCAGATACCACAACTATTCACTCGTTTCATAAAATTGGTATTACACGGAAGCTCGTTTAGTATTCTATATGTATGCCCTCAGCAATCTATGTTATCATCGCGATCTACAGATGTAATTAGCGCGCGGCCTTTGAACTAGAGAGGTAATAGGTTATAGGGTATATTTCTTTATATGTTATATCATCGCTGGCATCCAAGCATGACATATTATATCCTTTCTATCATATCATTAATCTGCGAACAAGAAAAGTCTGTTGTCTTAAGTCGGAGATTCTGCTCAGGTCTACCCGTAACAGTTAGTATATACAATACAGAACCTATCGCGTTCATCAGACAGACAGAGCGCTCTGTAAGCCCTACAGCCTTCCAGCAGAACACGGACACTACACATACAGCTTTATGCAGATGTAATCTGCCTGGCAATAGAACGTACAGTAAACTACGGTTATAACGACCTCAAAGGGGCCACTATTTTTTGTTCGTTATAACAGTAGTTCGTTATAAGCATATGTACAGCATAGATACAGCAGTGGCCGGGACAAGAAAATAAGTTCGTCATATCCGTCAGTTCGTTATAAGCGTGATCGTTACGAACTTCGGTTATAACGAACTAGTGGCCCCTTTGAGTCCGTTATAACCGTAGTTTACTGTATCTCTTCATTATTACTTGAGTCAGATCTAGTTCCATTAACAAAACACATCTGTCTGGCAGATAAGTGACTACGATGACTTCTACTAGTCCGGTCCCGATCAGCAATGACAAAATAAAAATACCTTCGTTTTGCCCTTGAATAGTGTTCCAAAGTGTGGTGTGCAGAGTGGCGTCCCTTTGACGTTACATAATCCGATAATGGTTGGTTGGGATGTCAGACTATCCCTAATGATGATCCATGGTTGTCAACATCATACTCGTGGGTTCGAACCCTAGATCCGGATAATGAATCATTTCAATGACAACACCATATCCACGCTCTTGTGTTTTATCCAAAAGGTGACATCAGCTCTGGCTTCTGACATGTACACTGTAAACGCTAATCTCAAATACTACTTCAACTATTGTCGAGGCATGACAGTCCAGGTATCACAGCACATGTGGTATGTAGAGAGCCTACACAAAAAGTAGACACAATCGACACAATCGACGACACAAATAGATACCCATAGGAAGGTTTGATTTATAGTTTAGCACGTGTTGTGTTATGACGCCATGTCATAAATGCCCGGATGGGTCAATTAATTGTGTCGACAGTTGGCCATTTTCCAGCTTTATCTGCTAATATTCCTCCAGTGGTCAATAAAACAAGCAACGCTCCACGCCTACAGTGCGACTTGTACCACGGTGAACTGACACACTGGTATGTAACGGGAAAGCCCAAGTCACAGATTCACTTGATACCGCAGTGAATTGGCAGTTGAAGGAGGTTCCACACTCTGACACAGACATGACTGGACATATCACCACTGCACTGAGATAAACTATTTGTATTCTAATTTGCATTTCACGTTCTATGTGTGTGTGTGTGTGTGTGTGTGTGTGTGTGTGTGTGTGTGTGTGTGTGTGAGTTGGGTTTAACGCCGCATATATCGCGGCGTGTCAGCGTAATGTTGGAGGAAAGCCCGAAGTCATGCAGGTTTCAGACGTTTAGCACTTCGGTGAAACCCACGAGCACGGGTATGGTGCTGACAACCCTAGAAACATAATCGGGGCGAACCGGGATTTGAACCCACAATCATAGGTTTCTGGCGTGCCCAAGGGACGCAACTCTACACAGCGATTTCATGTTCTAAAGAAACATGACACATAATGTCACATCCGCGTGGAAGTACTTGTGTGCGAGTTTTAGTTCACTTTTGACCAAATTGCTTTAGTCATTGGTTACATGAACTCCATCCTGAGTCGTGTTGCCTTTGTAACACAATCAGAAGGACATCCGCCCATGTGTGTGTGCCGCACCCAGACGATTCCGGACTGTAAAAAATCTGTCTGGACCAGACAATCCAGTGAACGACATTGTGGGCAACGACCCATGCTGTCGGGGTAAGATGACAATCAACCAAGTCACTGAGCCTGGTCATCTGATCCATTTGGCTACTTCTTACGACCAGTCAAACTTTCTAACCCGGAATTCCCACGAGGCGTAGCACAAACTGATGCACATAATGTTGATAAAACATAGTTATTTGTTTTTCAGATTTACATAAAAGTTTCCTTTTACAGATGATAGAAATCCAAACATTAAGAAAAGAGCTAGGATTTTAGTCTTTGTCCTAATCTCGTACACCCGTGAAAACCCGGGATAGAATAGGTCTTCAGTAACCCATATTTGCTGTAAAAGGCGACTATGCTTGTCGTAAGAGGCGACTAACGGGATCGGGTGGTCAGGCTCGCTGACTCGTATCCCAATTACGTGGATTGATGATGATGATGATGATGATGACAATCACTGTATTGTCTGGTCCAGATTTGATTATTTACAGACCGCCGTCATATAGCTGGAATATTGCTGAGTGCGGCGTTACACAACAAACAAACAAATCCTAACCAAGTATTGGACGTTTATTGTGTCCTACATACTTACCATTGAAAAGAGGAATACTCTCAACCATCTGATTGTAAGCAAGTCTGTGACCACTATAGTATCGGATGGTCAGCATAGTATCGTGTAGCCAGTGTAACATTGAATGGTCAGCATCGAACTGTATTATTGTATGTCCAGCATGGTACCGTATGGTCAAAAAGTATTGCATGACCACACGCATCGATGTGGATGTTCATGTATGTATCTAGCATATCACCATAGCTGGCTCTTATGGGGGGAGGGTGTGTGTGTTAACATCAAGTTCTCTTTGAAAGATTATAACAAAACAACTATCTGTCAAACGAACATAATTCTGTTCTTTTGAATATTGATGTGACGATTAATGTGTGGTTACGCTAACAGGGCTGAGTGATACAGCTATTTAGATAGTGAATGTTGACTAAATAACTGGAGTGGCTTCAATGGAATGTACTGTACACATGTCCAAATGTGTCTCCTCGCTATAACGCGGTGGTGATGAAGACACGCGCTTGCTGCATGAGTGTTGATGTGACATCTGTCGGTCATGGTGTCGAGCTCGGGGTGGTCACGTGAGGCTGATGTTTGTTGGCTTTGATTTTCAATCAATACTTCTGTGTATCAATCAATCGACAATCTGGTCGGATTTTTTTGTACATTATCATTCCATTAGTAATTAGTAATACGTACTTTGTAACAAGTATACTATCAGCAGAAATAGTGTTAGTGGTAGTAGTGGTGGTGTTAGTGGTAGTAGTGGTTATGTTAGTGGTAGTAGTGGTTATGTTAGTGGTAGTGGTAGTAGTGATGGTAGTAGTGGTGTTAGTGGTAGTAGTGGTGGCAGTGGTTATTTTAGTGGTAGTGGTGGTAGTGGTGGTGTTAGTGTTAGTGGTAGTAGTGGTGGTGTTATTGTTGTTAGTGGTAGTAGTGAAGGCAGTGGTTATGTTAGTGTTAGTGGTGTTAGTGGTAGTAGTGGTTGTGTTAGTGGTAGTAGTGGTGTAAGTGGTAGTAGTGGTGGTGTTAGTGGTAGTAGTGGTGTTAGTGGTGGTGTTAGTAGTGGTGGTGTTAGTAGTGGTAGTGGTAGTAGTGGTGGTGTTAGTGGTGTAAGTGGTAGTAGTGGTGGTGTTAGTGGTAGTAGTGGTGGTGTTAGTGGTAGTAGTGGTGTTAGTGGTAGTAGTGGTGGCAGTGGTTATTTTAGTGGTAGTGGTCGTAGTGGTGGTGTTAGTGTTAGTGGTAGTAGTGGTGGCAGTGGTTGTGTTAGTGGTAGTAGTGGTGGTGTTAGTGGTAGTAGTGGTGGTGTTAGTAGAGGTGGTGTTAGTGTTAGTAGTGGTGGTGTTAGTGGTAGTAGCGGTGTTAGTGGTGGTGTTAGTAGTGGTGGTGTTAGTGGTAGTAGTGGTGTTAGTGGTAGTAGTGGTTGTGTTAGTGGTAGTAGTGGTGTAAGTGGTAGTAGTGGTGGTGTTAGTGGTAGTAGTGGTGTTAGTGGTGGTGTTAGTAGTGGTGGTGTTAGTAGTGGTAGTGGTAGTAGTGGTGGTGTTAGTGGTGTAAGTGGTAGTAGTGGTGGTGTTAGTGGTAGTAGTGGTGTTAGTGTTAGTGGTGTTAGTGGTAGTAGTGGTTGTGTTAGTGGTAGTAGTGGTGGTGTTAGTGGTAGTAGTGGTGTTAGTGGTGGTGTTAGTGTTAGTGGTGTTAGTGGTAGTAGTGGTGGTGTTAGTGGTGGTGTTAGTGGTGGTGTTAGTGGTACATGTAGTACTGGTGGTAGTCGTGGTGTGTGTGGTGTTAGTGGTAGTGTTAGTGGTAGTAGTGGTGGTTGTAGTGGTAGCGGTAGTAGTGGTGGATGCATAATTAGGGGACGAGCATAATGTCATTACTTATATACCGACGTCCAAGAAACGCCCACTCACACACAGATATAATAGCCCATCAAATGCCGGCGTAGTTATGGACAGATGGACTCTATCCCAATGTTCAGTGTCTGCGTCAGGGAAGCAATGGCATCATTCAGTGATGAGACTGTACTTCCTGAATAAAACATGGCATGCGCATCACATGGTTAACGGGGACATGCCACGTGACTACGCGGATCACGCGGGCAATATTTGCATGTGTTGTGTATTTGTTTATGAAATATCATAGTAACGTGAAAAAATCAAACCGATATATTTCATTCGAGTAAAATAACAAATTATGCCCGAACTTGTTTTAGTCTGCCTAATCACATTTTAGTTTTCAGACTAAGCTCAATAAGAAACTACATACGTGATAAGTAAAACATTTTGCTTTTCTTGTCAAAGTCAATGCATAATGTCGACGTGACTCAGGACAAGGACTTGTGTCAGTATTACTACAACAGAGACCTACACTCCGTGCAAGTGTGTCCTGAAACACGCTCAGTCCTGTCCGCGCATAGGTTCGTGAATTAGCCGTGATAGGATCCGTGACGCGCCGTGACATACTCTTCAAAGAAAAATTACCGCAACTCATACACGCTGACACACGCATATCTAATGCCATATACCTTCACGTGTCGTAGGGGTAGTACATCGTGGCATAAACGCCCCACAGAGTAAGAGTATCAATGGAAGGAATAACCCGTCCCCTAAAACAATATGCTACACCCTTATTAATAATAATCCATAACTGTGACACTAAATAATAACTGTTTGTATAATGAGACATATCTATGGATCTATGTGATTATAGTTTGGACATGTGTTGGGAGTTGAACAATCAAGCAGAGACCGTATAGAGCCAGTTCCGAAATTATGTCCTGAATCAATCGGAACACTTGACATATCTCGGATATCCTGTCCCTACCCATACATAGAAGCGCGACGAGTTTTCTTGATATTTAAAAGATTACTCTATTCATTCTATAAATTAGTTTCTGTGTGTTTGTTTATGCCGCACTCAGCAATATTCCATCTACATATGGGCGATCCGGAAATAATCGAGTCTGGACCAGACAATCCAGTGATTGACATAATCATCGATACGGATGGGATACGATGAAATGCATCAACCAAATCACCGAGCCTTACCACTCGATCCCGTTAGCCGCCTCTCACGACAAGCGTACTCGCCTTTTACGGCAAGCATGGGTTGCCGAAGACCTATTCTACCCCAGATCTTCACGGGCGGTGTGTGTTTGTGATTGCGTGTTGTTAGATATGTGTCTTGAAGTTAGATATGGCGTTGACATAGTTTGTGGACAAAACAGCAAGTGATTGCCGTGATGGATATAGAGACATCCAATCCACAAAGTCGCCGGGCCTGGCCACCCGATCCATTTAGTCGCCTCTTAGGTTGCTGGGGATCTACATTCTTACCGGAATCCCCACGGTCGTTTTTATACATTAGTGCGTACTGCTTCCATTATATTAACATAATAAAATATACAATCGATTTCATTTATTGAGATCGTATTTCCACTCAGTTAATTGGATTATTGACATCACAAGTTCATATGACAAAAACTGCTTCATCGGGGAAACACATAAAACGGGTAATTGTTTTCAGAATTGATTCGTGAAGTGTCACATAAATAGTATCGATAACATACATACATACATACATACATACATACATACATACAACATACATACATACATACATACATACATACATACATACAACATACATACATACATACATACATACAACATACATACATACATACATACATACATACATACATACATACATACATACATACATACAACATACATACATACATACATACATACATACATACATACATACATACATACATACATACATACAACATACATACATACATACATACATACAACATACATACATACATACATACATACATACAACATACATACATACATACATACATACATACATACATACATACATACATACATACATACATGATTGGACCAACTGACCAATTGATATATTTAGTTTCATCATCTAGATTTCTTCAGGATTTCTTAAAAATGAGTGTGTGTTATCAATAAATACCTAACATAAATATACATAAATTATATAAATAAATATATATCACATACCCCCTGTTCATAAAATGGACTTGTCCGACATTGCGGATTCTATCCAGTCGGATTCTATCCAGTCATTCATCATTATTTAAATACGGGTGAATATTTTTAAAGCGTGTACTTCTTACTAACATCTGTACGTAATGTTGATATCTCATATAAGAAATAAACGACACGTGGTCGTTGTTTATTATACAATAAAACACTGCTGCGTCCCTGATGGTATGTTCTCCCTGCAGTGTTTTATTGTTCGATAAACAACTCCAATGTTGCTTCACTTCCACAAGGCGCTACCAGGCGGTTCAGATGGTCGGGTGTTCAAAAGTTGAGAAGTTTATATGGACACATGCGTTACCAATGACCACGAACTAACACAGTACATCGAGAGAAGACTACTGTTTAAAAACATATTATCCTTAATTAGAATAGAAATCTCTACGGAAATTAAAGTATTTCTGTACTAGGTCGGGTAGCCTAGTGGTTAAAGCGTTCGTTCGTCACGCCGAAGACCCGGGTTCGATTCCCGACGTGGGTACAATGTGTGAAGCCAATTCTGGTGTCCCCCGCCGTGATATTGCTGGAATATTGCTAGAAGCGGCGTAAAACCATACTCACTCACTCACTGATTCACATAGGTAGCCTCTTAATACTTAATACACTCTGTTTCTATTGTATTTTACAAAATTAATCAGGGATTAATTTTAACTCCAGTTTAAGGTGCATTGTATCGTATTACTGAATGCATTTGCCATTGATTTCTTAATACAATATAAAGCACCCACGTCGACAAACATCAGCTACATGATAGTAGGTCGTGCACTGGAGGGCCCTGCGGAAGCAAGCAGGCGATATTCTCCTTGACGATGAACAGCCTCCTCTTTGCAATATTAAGTATAGCCCCGAGCAGACTAGAGGTGGGCATATCAATATTGATTAGTGCTTGATAAGGGTATTAGATATAGCAGTTACAAAGGAACAGATGCCATATTGATATCATATAATGTTGAAGGGGAAAATAGAGACACATAAGACTGTTTACGATATGGGTTGTTTGTGTATTTATTAAACCATCTATTTTAATGCACTAGGTACTTTGTAACGGTGCACAAATACCTTGCGCATATTCATTACAAACACGTATATAAATCTTTTTCAAAGGCAATAGCAGAGAATGCCCCATAATATTGACATTTGAGGTAGGTACGTCAAATGAATATTGTAGCATATTTTATGGGATTACCACTATTAATAAAGATGCATTTTAATAATTTACAAAATATAAAAATGGGAATATTTTAAAGAATAAACAAACAAAAACTACATCCTATTATTTGCATGGGGTTCATGTTGTATCTTGGGCCACGGTTGGCCCAGTCGTCTAGGGCGCCGCAATTCGCTGTGACGAGTTGCGTCCCTTGGGCATGTGTGTGTGTGTGTGTGTGTGTGTGTGTGTGTGTGTATTAGTATGGACTGATGCCGATTTATAGTGCCAGCCCACTGCGATACCATGCCGCAGTTTAACATGAATACCACACTCAGACAAAGTACAGTCACTTAATCCCTTTAATACCGAGCGCCAGACAGGACAGCAACAAATACCATCTTTGAAACGTCTTTTGGTATGACGCGGCCGGTGATCGAACCCCGGACCTTCCGCTCTCCGTGCGGACGCTCTACCACTAGACCACGGCGGCGGTCTGGATTAGTAGTTGAAACAAAACAGTTATGAAAACGGTGTCTAGGGACTGCATTACTTACAGTTATATAGACCCTAGGCACTGTTTTCTACATTTACCACATAAATCAATGTGTTTTTCCCAAGAAAACATCAACGGTGGCAAAGTGGGGTAAAGAAAGACTATATACACCGGCAAAACATGTATACTATCTAGATGGCACGATATAGAGGTATTTTATGTTTTCGGTATGTTGAATAACAGTACATTATAAATACTTTTTGATACTGGCTTCACATTTTGGGGAAATGTCTAAATGTGTATATGTTAAGTGCCTCATAAAATAATATCCAGACCGGGCCCTTTTCCACAAAGCGATCTTAGCACAAGGCCAGTCTTAGCATCCCATACTCATCAACGACTTTGTGGCATCAATATCACTTTGTGGAACGGGGACCTCTACATTATTTTAGATTGAATAAAGCAATTTTTCCCTGTTAAAAGTGTTTATAATGTAAAACTAGACATGTTTAGATATAAACATGATTAGGAATGTGTTTATATCCTAAACGGAATGCGTTTGGGGTGTTCTATCCAAACGCAGTTAGGTCTAAACACATGAACTGAGCTATCGCCTCGCAGCCTGAACACCACCTAAGCACAACATCCCCATAATCTAAACACGTTAGGAATTTAAACACGTTAAATATGTTTAGACTTTAAACATGTTTGAACATGTTTAGATTATAAAAATGATTTAAGTTTAAATAGTATTAGAATTTAAACATGTTCAAACATTTTCGAATTTGAAGAAGTTTAAAGTTCAAATATGTTTCGAATGTATACCTGCTTCAATAAGAAGCATATCATTAGGCGATAAGTCAAATATGGATACGATGTATAATATTTTTAAGAATTGAACGTCAGTTTGGATGGGTTCATTGAAGTGTGAACGATTTAAAAGCGCTGGTTAAACTATGTGAACCCATCGTTCAATTCTTATAATTTCATATACTTTGTAGTTTATTGGTCTCGCCGAATAATATCCTAACAAATGGGATTAATGAAATCTTTAAAATAGGTAACAGGAAAGTGCACAAAAATATAAACATGACTCGATGCACCGAAGCGAGGTCAACCATCAGTGTGTGTTTATTTATGACGTCACATAAGTTTGTAAAGTGGTGCATTTCGAGTCGAACGGGAGGATGAGGATGAAATTTTTACAGCTGTTGAAAATGAAGCTTATGGAACAGTTATGGAAAATACCCCGACGCATGAACCCTCCCTTGGCACGAGCAAATTGGGAATATGACTGATTTATGAATGTGGTGTGGATAATCGAAAACTATGGAAAGGACTCGTGGGGATTGAACGGAGTGCTCTGAAACGTGTGTGTTTTGTGTTAATTTTCAACGTCAGGGTGTGTTATATTTGGAATTTGGAATTTGTCGTGTGTGCTGTAATTCGTTGCTTGGGTGGTGTTTCTGGTTGCCTGAGATGGACCTACGGTATCACCTGCATGGTGGCTGTTTCATTTCTGTACCCCGTCCTTCTTCATGTGCCGCCGCGTCTCGGCCTAGAATGCACGGAGAAGGTCGGCTAACTCAGAAACCGGTGTAGTAATTCCGTGTACGGAAATTTTCTCGTTTCCGATGACCAATCGGTAAAACAAGTAGGCAAGTTTTTTTTGTTTTTTAATTAAAGTTCTTTCCTTACTTTTTTATGTCTTATTTTTTTAATAGCTAGATTAATTATATATGGCTTACCATTGAACATTTTCAGAGCCTATAAATGTTCTGTTTTTCATTGTAGATTTGCTGAGTCTTGGTTTCTCAAAATCTTGGAGGGTTTTTTCCCGATACGATAGCGAATCGGGTTTTAGTTTGGGATTTATCAGGAGCAGTCGCTTTGATCTGTGCCGGCGGCCACACCTGAGCAGGGTACTACATTGTTTTCATTCGCGATTGTCTTTGATGCTAGATTCCTATCATTTTCGAAAACAAGGCATCAAAGTCAATATCGCTCAATAAATATAAATCAATTTCGTTCACCTCAGTTATTTTACAGAATTCATTTTCTTCACTTGCGTTATTAGTATTGATAGATAGCCATTCTATATACAAATCGCCGTGAGGACAATCCATTTTGTTTCATGTAGGCCTAGCAACCAGACAACATCAAACACCAGAACCAAAGCATTTGTTATTTATACGTCAGATGAAATGTTACAAGACCAGGCAAAAATACTCAATTACATTATATTGCTGATTAATGCAGGGATTAAACAGAAAATTAAAAAAACGACTTGATCGTAAACACCGATCGAGAATTCGGGGAAACCCCGGAAAGTAGTTCCGGCAAAAGTTCACACGATCAATTTCACAAAAAAATTGTTCACATCGTGTCAACTTTTCTGTCCGTTCACAGGTGTGTTAACTCCAAATATCAGATCACGTGACTCCTTCAACCAATCAGCATGAAAGAAACAGTGCAAACTTTATAGTATGAAATTATATTGAATTAGATGTAGAAATCAGATTCACGGGCACTTGAACAACACATATACCGCCGGGACCTTCAACGAACTTGATACAATATTAACATAAAAATGTACAACAATCAAACTGGTGCCTAGGAGAACTGCCACTTGCAATGGCAACAGTCTCCGTTGTACAAGTGGTAGCATAAAGGACTACAAGAGGTTGCAGTTTCGTATGCCGTGAGGTCTATGTGGTGTTGTTGTATGAGTGAGTGAGTGAGTATGGTTTTACGCCGCTTTTAGCAATATTCCAGCAATATCACGGCGGGGGACACCAGAAATGGGTTTCACACATTGTACCCATGTCGGGGATCGAACCCGGGTCTTCGGCGTGGCGAGCGAACGCTTTAACCACTAGGCTACCCGACCGCCCCGTTGTTGTATGACTAGTAGTATGTCTCAAAAACAGGAAGCTGACAATGAAAGTTTATCTTTTGTTTGTTTGTTTGTTTGTTGTTTAAGGACGCACTCAGCAACATCCCAGCTATATGACGGCGGTCTGTAAATAATCGAGTCTGGACCAGACAATCCAGTGATTGACACCATGAGCATCGATCCACGCAATTGGGATCGCTGGCATGCAAGAACCAAGTAAGCGAGCCTGACCACCCGATCCCGTTAGTCGCCTTTTACGACAAGCATAGCCGCCTTTTACAGCAAGCATGGGTTGCTGAAGACCTATTCTACCCCGGATCTTTACGGGCTGAAAGTTTATCTAATTACTACGATACATCCTTAACTTTTTTTATTTGCTTCCACCACGAGAATAGCATCCTTTTATATATTACATACGATGAAATTCAAGTGAGGTATACACATTTCAACCCTAAACACGTTTAGCTGTTGTACACAATCCTAAATATGTTTTGACCTAAACATGTCAAAATAATGGGACAAGGAACGTGTTTAAGTTTGTTTTTGCGACCTGAAGACATGTTTTACTGTGTAGTTTAACGACTTCCTTATTTTTGAAAATACGAAACATGGCTTTAATAATTGTTGGAAATATTCTGTTTTGTTTTATGGGATGTTATACTACTTAATTAGAACTGTTCACATCTGTACACAAAAAACTGTGCCAGGTCATCAAGCGACAGTGGGTTTGGTGTCGGTGCCCCCAGCACCTAGCCACACCCTAGCTGGGCTGAGGGCGAGACATTCCTTCATTTCGCCTCTGGGCCAAGGCTTATATAGACAAGGTCACCTGACACGGATTCAGTCAAAAATATAAATGACAGTAATTGAAGAGGATTCACATAGTTGCACTGCACTTCAAAGTATATGACAGTGTGGATCAACAAGTGGGTTTAACATCTTTGTATTAATGGCAGTTGTGAAATTCCAGACCTACACCTACATATATACATGTATGCATGTCATATTTATAATAATACAGCCCGTCTTTGGACTTTTGCATAGATAGAAAGATACATACATAGATAGATAGATATGTCGTTATATATTTGTTTGATAGATAGATAGATATGTCGTTATATATTTGTTTTATAGATAGATAGATAGATAGATAGATAAATAGATAGATAGATAGATATGTCGTTATATATTTGTTTTATAGATAGATAGATAGATAGATAGATGATAGATAGATATGTCGTTTTATATTTGATAGATCGTTAGATGATAGATAGATAGATTTGTCGTTATATATATATATGTGTTATAGATAGATAGATAGATAGATAGATAGATAGATAGATAGATAGATATGTCGTTATATATTTGTTTTATAGATAGATGGATAGATAGATAGATTTGTCGTTATATATATGTTTTATAGATAGATAGATAGATAGATGGATAGATAGATAGATTTGTCGTTATATATATATGTTTTATAGATAGATAGATAGATAGATAGATAGATAGATAGATAGATAGATAGATAGATGGGCGCTAGGGCGCAATCAATTCACTAATGTGAACAAACACTTCTCATCCCTATTTCTCTCAGCTGTACATGTGCTCGCTCTAGATATGGATCTGCATGACCGATGGTAAATAGACCCAGTTTGTGTGTCACGTGATACTGTTGTGCTGTTATGTGATATGTGTGTTCAGCTGTATTTTCATTGTATCAGTAAATGTATGTTCCAAGCTGATAAGACAAATGTATCTATGAACGTGAAGACATAGCATCCGATGACTATTTACGCATGCTAGCTTAATCAACTTGCGTGGGTTTGCTCTCGATTGCAGTTATAAGTCATTAAGATGTTCAAGGGATGAGTGTTGGACAAAATAAAAATTAGCACTTTGACAATAATTCCTTTGCTATCCTAGCCCTGGTGACCTCCCAAATTAATATTAATTGAGTTAACACAATGCCGCCTGCATTTGTTTTCCAACGTCTTGTTCGGATAGGATAAGTTGAGATTAGATGACATGGTGTGTCCCGTCGCGTTCAAGATTGCTGTACATATATAGCGACGTGCATACACGTCAGTTTAACTAAATACTAGTACCCCACTCAAACATTATACTGACTCCGAGCTGACAAGGCCTTGTTTTATTCAATTTAATGCGGAGCGCCAGGCATGGTAAGAACAAGGACCATCTTTAACGTTTATTGGTGTGACGAGGCCTGAGGTCGAACCACCGACCTTCCACTCTCCGGGCAAACGCTCTATCCACTTGACCACAGGGATTGACGAGAAATACTCACTGTATATAACTATTAATTTTCATAACGAAACATGTTTCCATAGAAATACCCAGTGTCTATAACTACTAATTTTCATAACGAAACATGTTTCCATATCAGAGACTGAAGGACAGCTCCGCGGCCAGAGCCAGCTGCGCGGACCCACGCGCGTCAAAGGGAGGACCCACGCGCGTCATAGGGAGGACCCACGCGCGTCATAGGGAGCACACACGCGCGTCATAGGGAGGACACACGCGCGTCATAGTGAGGACCGACGCCCGTCATATGGAGGTCCAACGCGCGTCATGGGGAGGACACACGCGCGTCATGGGGAGGACACACACGCGCGCCATAGGGAGGACCCACCTGCGTCATAGGGAGGACACACGCGCGTCATGGGGAGGACACAAGCGCGTCATGGGGAGGACACACGCGCGTCATGGGGAGGACACACACGCTTCATAGGGAGGACACACGCGAGTCATAGGGAGGACACAAGCGCGTCATGGGGAGGACACACACGCTTCATAGGGAGGACACACGCGAGTCATAGTGAGGACCCACCTGCGCCATAGGGAGGACAAACACGCGTCATGGGGAGGGCTCACTGGAGGATCTGGGTTCGCTAATTCCTAATGAAGGAACACTCAACCCAGTCAATGCGTTTTAACAGAATCTATTAGCATGTACTTTGTATAATTGTGTACTTACAGATTAACGTTATGCTTTTATACCTGTATTTTGTGAAGAATGAAGAGTGGCTCATAAAAATTCTAAAAACTTTTTACCATGTTATTTATGTCAATTCTTTTGACGTGAGATTTTTATAAACTATATCAGGAAACAAGGAAGACTTCCCTATGACCTGTTAAACACAAGGCTAATTTCAAATGCTATCTAAAATTCGATTTACATATTTTCATTTTGTATTACCTGGCTTTACAAAAGCGACAGGAAATATTAAAATCATTTAATAGAAGGTTGCATTGACATTATGTCTGTCAGAATGACATGACGCAATATGGCTGCCTTCCCTACAAACAGACACCCACCCTCTATGACAAACAATGTCACTTTACAGCTGTTTTCAACAACCCCGGACTTCTTAAGGGTATAATTATTTTATGTAAATACTGATTAGTTTATCAAAGAAAATGTCCAGTTTTGCAGCAGGCGTAACTTTTTAGTATTAAATTATTTTTTGTTTCGACATTACACATGTGTTTCGTTTCCGAGCGTTACAAATAAAGTCCAACGGGAGATCGTCTAGCTAAACGCTCTGCGAGATCACATGACCCATATAGACGAACTTGACGTGACATAGCAACACCAGTGTAAGGTTCAACACAATCAAGACGACTACGGCCTCAATCGTTTAACTTATCCCGTCGCTATAGCTTCGTAATGTGATATTCGAGTACTACAGGCAGGTTGTTCGGTTCACCTACTTACGACAGACCAAGACGTATTGTCCTACAAGCCTCGTCGATTAATGACTATATTGTATATGATTGCTTCACTAGCCCGTTCCTACAACGTACCGATACCGCTGCGCTGTCGGGGAAGATCAGTCACGGGTATGGCATTCAAGATAACCGGACCTGCGGCTTTTGCAAATGTTAAAACGCCTTTGAGGAAATCTGCTTGTTTAAACTATCCATTAACATTTAGTACAGGACAGGTGAGGTTACCCATTTTCTGCGCCTGTGACTTGTAAGGTATACAGCGCAGGTATCACTCCGCGATCATGGTGTACGGCGAAGGCTCCTTAGTCTGGCCCCCGTTAGTCCACAACCCCGAAAGTTCGGAACACTGATAGTCTGGAGCCCCGTTAGACCGGAAAATCGATAGTTCATAACACCGTTAGTCCGGAACACCGTTTGTCCGAAACACCGTTAGTCCGTAACTTCCTTAGTACGTAACTCCGTTAGTCCGGAGCACCGTTAGTCCGGAACACCGTTTGTCCGGAACCCAAAGAGTCAGAAACACCGTTAGTCCGTAACTTCCTTAGTCTGTAACTCCGTTTCTTCGGAACACCGTTAGTCCGTAACTCCGTTAGTCCGGAACACCGTTAGTCCGAAACACCGTTTGTCCGGAATCCCAAGAGTCAGGAACACCGTTTGTCCGGAACACCGAGGGTCCGTTACATATCTGATGTCGACATGTAGAAGTATTCGCTACTTGAGTACATCTGACGTCGTAATATCGACATATTCGCTACATGGATATATCTAACATCATCATATTCAAACATTCGCTACATGTGTAATTTTACGTCGTCATAATCTACCTCATACCTTCATATGCATATCTGACGTCGATATAGAACTAATCGAGACATGAATATATCTGACGTCGATATAGAGAACTAATCGACACATGAATATATCTGACGTCGATATAGAACTAATCGATACATGGCTAAACATCTGACGTCGATATATAGAACTAATCGATACATGAATATATCTGACATCGATATATATATAACTAATCAATACATGGATATATCTGACGTCGATATAGAACTAATTGATACATGAATATATCTGACGTCGATATAGAACTAATCAATACATGGATATAGCTGACGTCGATATGGAAATAATCGATACATGGATATATCTGACGTCGATATATAAAACTAATCGATGCATGGATATATCTGACATCGATATAGAACTAAGTGATACATCATCTCTGTCGATATTCCTGAAGAAGACTTTTGAAATAAGACGTTAATATTATATTTAAACTTATTATTACCTACACGTGACTGTACAATTTTGATACACAAAAAAAAAACCACTTCTGTACTATAGGTCATATGGCCTAAAATATTGAAAAAAATTCTGTCTGTCTGTAATTGATACATGGATATATCTGACGTCGATATAGAAATAATCGATACATGGATACAAATCTGACGCCGATATATAGAACTAATCGACACATGGATATATCTGACGTCGATAGATAGAACTAATCGACACATGGATATATCTGACGTCGATAGATAGAACTAATCGACACATGGATATATCTGACGTCGATATATATAACTAATCAACACATGGATATATCTGACGACGTTTAACCCTCCTCGCTACATATGACGTCGTGATATCCGGACATGACACTTGTGTGAAACAATTCTCGTGCGTCCAATTCCTAGAAAAATAAGGGGGATCTTCAACATACGCTGATTCTACCAACTGTATAATGAACGGATTCATTAAAAAAATATCTGTATCTTTTCTGAGTCAAAGAGAACCGGTTTTTGTGTCATTATGTTGTTCAGATGAAGACATGAAGATGAGATCAAACCGTCCCCTCGATACATCTTGGGAACTGATTGTGACGAATGGATATCTGATTGTATTACTTTGTAAGATCTCTATTATCTGTTTTGGATTTATCTCAGTAAAAGAGGCGTTTCAGACGCCAGAGCTGCTAAACACCAAAGGAGCACTGTGACGTCACAATGGCCCCAACTGTTCACCGAAGTGCTTCTCGACCAAATCGCTCTGTTTCCACTGAAAGCGAATTATCAAATGCGAATGAAATATGCCGTACCCAGCCCTGTTGTAATAACATCTAATGACTGACACAAGTAGAAAATTTTGAGATTTTTGAGTCAGTAACCACCCACAAATAACCCATTTTAGTTTTGATATTTATATTTTTAACTGAGATTAAGAAGAACAAGACGTATTACTAGCTACGTTTTACAGCTTAGAATACTGCACAAGTCTTTTCCAGCCTTACAGTTAACTGGAACACCAACAGTAAGCGTGGTAAAATACAACTAAAGATAAGCGTTATTGTTTTAGTTGTTGGAGGTCTATGAAGGTTATCAGTAAAGTTATAGTTTCAGGATTAGGTTATTTCATTCTTACCAGGCACAACTCCACAAAGCAGCCCACCGTAAGTCTATGTGCACCCACGATCGCTTAGTGCAACCGGTCCCAAGGCAAATCTCCAAAACTGTCATTACTATTCCTTTTTATGTGGTGAGTGAGTGAGTGAGTGTGGTTTTACGCCGCTTTTAGAAATATTCCAGCACTATCACGGCGGGGGACACCAATATGGGCTTCACACATTGTACCCATGTCGGGAATCGAACCCGGGTCTTCGACGTAACGAGCGAACGCTTTAACCTCTAGGCTACCCGCCCGCCCCTTTTCCATTCGTGACCAACTCGTGTTATTCCGGGACAATTCCAGGTTACGGAAAGGGGCGAGTTGTGACGAATGCCTCTTTTCATCGGGTAAACGAACTTTCAACGAATGATGTATGCACAAAGTTGACGGGCGTTTCTACAACGCAATGCAAACACTTTATACTTATTATTCTACAGGAAGAGGTGAATAATCACATACACAAGTCTTCGGATACTATAATTGCCACTAAATATCACGAACACACATCACAACATGCTCAGTCGCTAACATCGCCTGTGGGAGGAGCCGTGGCGGCAGCTGCAGTTCGAGGGGCCAGTTTGAGATGCGACTGATGTCGGTTGTTATACAGTGTGATAGGCAATATACGCATCTTTTCTTTTGTGCATGATGCTACTACACCAGACACTGGGTGAATGTTTTTTGGTTGGTTGGAATGTTGTTTAACGCCGCACTCAGCAATATTCCAGCTATATGACGGCGGTCTGTAAATAATCGAGTCTGGACCATACAATCCAGTGAGTAATATTATGAGCATCGATCCACGCAATTGGGATCGATGACATGCATCAACCAAGTCAGCGAGCCTGACCACCCGATCCCGATAGTCGCCTTTTACGACAAGCATAGTCGCCTTTTACGGCAAGCATGGGTTGCTGAAGACCTATTCCACCCCGGAATCTTCACGGGAGAATGGATCATACATCTTAGGTGCTGGTATAGACTAACATCTAGTCGCTGAAATGAACATATTTTATTTTTAAAAAAACAGTTTAATTATAGTTATAGAATATGATAAATAGGAGACCGGAGACTTTCTTCATTTTCAGATACTGCAGTAATCTCGATTTGACAAACATTATAAACTTGCATGGGCTGCATTGGATATATTTCTTTCAGGGTCTGTAATCTATTTATAGATATCCACATGATTTGTAACTTGTTCTGTGTTTACGGTTTCCAGTACTTTCCATACACTTAAATTACGATGGAAAGTAAAAACAAAAATTAGTTAATCCACCCTTGGGTGAATAATATATTATTTACATGCTGTAAATTCACAATATAGTATTCTCTGCCTGATATGAGTGCTTCGAAGTAGTGCACGCTTCTAACTTTCAGCCATGGTGACTTCCTCATTGACTGATACACCATTACATCGGACATATGACTCATTCTCACTCCGATATGCAATATGACAACTAAAGTAGAACCAAAAACAGATCATGTATAACTCTCTTCAGATATTTTTTACACACGACTGGTAACAAAGCATTCTGAGCCAAATTCATCGCCCGCGCATTCAAGTTTCGTCGGCTGTGACGCCACAGCGAATAGCCAGTGTTTGTCCCCCCTAACGCCTAAAACGAGGACGGCAGCTTGTGGGCGGGGCTTATCGGTCGGGACTGGATCGGTCTATTGGTGCTTTCTACATACAACATGCCAGATGATAACACAAAGTTCACGAAAGAACATATGTTTAATCGTCGTGTTAATTTTTCATGAATGGACGGCCAAATGTTGTAGCAAGGGTAGAAACTAACATATTTAGTCCACTAGTCCTTATAATGATAACATATAGCAAAAACCTTAAAAATGGCAAATTTCTACTTGTCCTTATGATACCTTAACTACTGGCCAGTTTGGCAAGGACTACAGGACTAGTGCCAATTTCTAACGCTGTGTAGTTGTATGGGTAACATATTGTGGGTGGGTTGTTCTGTCCAGTAAATGCATCTTTCATAACGTTTATTAACACGCTAATTAATATATTCTCCTGAGGTCACGAATATATTTGATTCAAAACAACATCCTTAAACTGACAATCAATTTTAAGAATTTAATGATGGCTATCAAATGAGGACAAGGACGACTTTACCAGCTAACGTGCAGACATTTAGAAACAATCGTTTGTACAGCAATTCATATCCGTGGCTACTTACATAGGCAATATAATCTAATAATTATTTCATGTATAAAATTCTCCACCCACGTGGGAATAGGGGCCTGGGTTATGTATACACTGTGTTTGGACTTTAGACTGGTGATGGCAGTGTGAAGCGCTACCCCAGAGCATTGTCTAATGTCATTACCGTTGTGCATCCTTTTCTTGTTCTTGTGAGGAAATAACATGGATGTGGCGGAAAGTTACAACTGACTCAGTGGCCGTTTCTTCAACAAACACACGACAGAGTACGTGATGCGTGAGACAGATCTGTCACGCTTCCACCGTCAACACTTCTCAATACAATATTGTATGTACGCAATTGATTTTCTACCGTGCTATCCCATTATATCGGGGCGGGTGTAAACTGGAGATTCACAGTGTTAATTGTATATTCAAAAGGGACAGGCCACGACGTCAATTATGCCTGTATTCTACACATATGTCACAAATACTGCTATCTACATGACCCACATAGCATTTAAACGATTTAGACAACGCGACAGAACGAACCATGACATAAAATATACTCACACTACCGCTGTCATATAGCCTATAGTCACACATAACATCCCACCTTCATATCCGACTAGTATCCACAGCATACGAGTGCAAACTATCCTGATCCGGGGTGGTCCCTCGTTATAACACCGTCCTCCACTCGGTTTCGTCCCGTTACTGATAACGGTACTTCATTAGTATACCAAGCTGCGGATCCTCATTCCTGGGAAAACAGCCTCACGGGCCGTCCGGCTACAGCTAGGTATAGTGTGTAAGTCATAGTACGCTGAAGCTAGCCATGAATTATGGATGGGTTGTGTGAGGCTGTTTCGAGACATGTATCATTCCGTTGTGCGCTGTCTGAGGCCGAGGGCTGATTTGTACACGACAATTGCCGGGGGTTACACTGCTGACATCCCGCCTCCGTCCACTGTCACATCACAGCTCCACTTAAATGTGTCCCCAGTTAATTATTTCTTGTGACAAGTTCGCCAGGCTGTTTCAGCGCGCGTGGGATGACACCCACAGCTCACCGTATATTTGGCACTGGGCAGAGTGATTTTACTTACATATTTATTTCATTTCCCGAACTACTTTTGAATTGCTGTTCATAGAACAAGTTTTATCTTCGAGGTTATATGTTTCTTCATTGTACATGTTTCACGACTAACAATCGATAGGGATTAGAGGGAATGAATGCTCTTACCGTGGTGTAGACGTTGCTGTATGTTCGTGTACGGGTGTTTTCTGTGTGGGAGGGTGGAGGGTGGTGGGTGGTGTAGGTACCTTGATCAGGTACGGGTTAAGATAAGCGTGCACGTGTGTGAAAGAGCATGTATTTTGCAACGGTGCCTTGGGGCTGCAGGTTATATCTGGATGGGGCGTTTGTATGTGTGCGTGCGCGTGCGCGTGTGCCATGTTTAAATGTGTGAGGGTAGAAATGAAGATGATAGGACGTATTTATGTTTGGTAGAGGGTGTGAGTGTGTGTTTGCGTGTATCGTTGAGACTGTGTTGTTGAAGGTATGTTTTGGTTAAGATGTGTGTTGTATGTGATGATGGTGGTATGTGTGTGTGTGTGTTGGTGTGCGTGTGCGGATGTGTGTGCGTGTGTATATGTGTTGGGTTGAGACAGGTTGTATTAAGCTCTGTAAGTTGAGCTATGTATCTGCGTTTGTGCAAGCGCGGATACATCATTGTGAACGCGTGTGTGCGTTTGTGTTTGTTTGTTTGATGTTTAACGCCGCACTCAGCAATACTCCAGCTATATGACGGCGGTCTGTAAATAATCGAGTCTGGACCAGACAATACAGTGATTGACATAATAAGCATCGATACGGATGGGATACGATGACATGCATCAACCAAATCACCGAGCCTAACCACCTGATCCCGTTAGCCGCCTCTCACGACAAGCGTACTCGCCTTTTACGGCAAGCATGGGTTGCTGAAGACCTATATTCTACCCCGGATCTTCACGGGTGATGGGTGTTTGTGGTTGCGTGTTGTTAGACATGTGTCTAGAAGTTAGATATGGCGTTGACATAGTTTGTGCATTCATGTGGGTGCATTTCATTCGGCATCCAGATTGTAATACATACTATCCTGAATTCGTGACAGTAGTTGGCGAGGAGCGTAACATGGGATGAATGGAAAACACGTGCATGTTGCATATCTACTGATGATAAATAACGTGTGGTATATTTCCCATCTGACACCGCTTGCGTCTGTCTTCAAGAGCGCCGTCGTGCGTCATAATAGGTCCGAAGTTATACAACGTTAGCGTTATGATGGGGAAATGCTTGGACAGACGGACGTGACTGCCTTAATGTAAACTATTTAAAATAAAGTTTAACCTTCGACCTCTGACCTGCTTATTAGGAGAGCAATAGCCTGAACACATTGTGGTGCAAGGGAAGGAGGTTGCCGTCGGTGTTCTGGAACAGATGACCGCGTGGCACGATGTTAATGTTTCGCCCCAACAAATTTAATATTTGTTCTCCGGAATGAACTCAATGACTCACTTAGAAACAGTTATTTCTTTCTTTCATATTTATTCACAGAAAGTATTTGGAATTGATAGAGTGGAACTGATATTCTGTAGATTCTCAAAATCTCAAAGGATTTGCTGAACGTTTTGAAATCTCAGAATTAATTTATTAATTAATTCTGTCACAACATTTGATTTCTCAACTTTGTGCCCATGTGCAGCAACTGTGCTCCTCTTCTTACTGAGATGTTTCTTTATGCATATGAATCGGAATTCTGCTGGATTGGCAAAGTCGAAACAGCGGAATTTGGCGTGGAGGTTTAGCTTAAGCTTCGCGTATAAAGATGATCTGTTACTGTTCAAGTAATGTAAAATAGCCAAATACCTTCAACTGATTTACCCATCTGAACTAAAAATAAAAGAGATCAGTTCGACCGCCTCATCTGTTTCATACTAAGATCTATGCATACACGGCATAAAGATTCAGAATGACAAAAAACTCCCATATGAGTTCATGACAAAAAGGGGCGACTACAACTTTTTAATACAATAATTATAATTTTTAATTTTTGTAGTCCTTTTCCCTTTATGTTGAGCAATATTCCACCAGCTCCAGTGTTTGGTGTCTACATTTCACACTTTTTAGTTACAATCGAGCATACTCTTTCTATGTAGATTTCTAAGAGCGTCATACGACTGTTGCTCAAACGTTGTTTGATCAAGGTTATAGTGAGTGAGTGAGTATGGTTTTAGGACTCTTTTAGCAATATTCCAGCAATATCACGATGGGGCACACCAGAAATAGGCTTCACACATTGTACCCATGTGGGGAATCGAACCCAGTCTCAAATATCGGACGAAACCATTTCCATAGGGCGAAACAGACAAAATAGTGGTGAAAAATATATAAATGGATCACTGAAAATCAGTGGTGACGCCAGGTGTTCGCGAAAAGGGAAAGAAATCATCTTATCAAACAGCTTGGTACAGATGTTGTCGTACTTTTGAATTGCTATCCACAGGTCAGAAGAGGACACTGAATATGGTCGCATGACTAAAAACATAACTGCATCATTGTACGATGGCTTCTACCAATGAGCGATTTTTTGAAACTTAAGAAAACATCGTTTGTTGTACTTTATGCCTGACTATGCTTGTCGTAAAAGGCGACTAACGGGATCGGAGGGTCAGGCTCGCTGACTTGGTTGATGCATCTCATCGATCCCAATTGCGTGGATCGATGCTCATGATATTAATCACTGGATTGTCTGGTCCAGACTCGATTATTTACAGACCGCCGTCATATAGCTGGAATATTGCTGAGTGCGGCGTTAAACAACAAACCATCCAACCAACTGTTTTATCCTACGAAACTCAGTTCAGTAACATACTTTCCTGAATATGTTTAAATATGTACAGATAGTTTAGATGACGTATTTCACAGTCAGAGGCTATTGCTAAACGCACCTTTAAACATGTTTAATCTGTTTGACTTGAAATATATACGTCATTCTATTGCTACAGCCTTCATAGCAACAGAACACATTGTCTATCTAAAATCTAACCACGTGCATGTCGGCAGTAGGCTATTAACTTCGCAAACATTGTGTGTAAAATGTGCGCCATGAGCGTATACCCTCTTTATTGAGGGCTTAGCAAGCCATGTGTGTGTGTCTTTGTCGGGAGTTCAAATGGCTGAGTTGCGGTGTAGGTAGCTTGCGTGTGACCTTCCTCTGCGATAACAGCTATAACCCTTCCAGCAAGTACACATGGCCCACAGTTTGGATTAAGAGAGGGCGAGGTGAAATAGGTACTGCTTGGGTCCCAAGAAAAATATTATTTTACCCACAATATACAGTAAACTACGGTTATAACGAACTCGAGGGGACCAATAATTTTAGTTCGTAATAACCGTAGTTCGTTATAAGCATACATACAGCATATATACAACAAATGGTTGGGATTAAAAATAAGTTCGTTATATCCGTTAGTTCGTTATAAGCGTGTTCGTTATAAACGTAGTTTACTGTAGAGTTTATCACGCTCGTGTATTTTTGGATGGGACATATCCTGCAAAAGAAACACATTTTATTTACCGAGCCTTAGTATTTAACAACCTGACCTTTTTTTACATAATAATTCATCGCTAATGACCTCAACAGATACAAGTTTTATCCGTTGGCTTCACCCTGCCGAGAAATCTACCAGTTATATGATAGAGACTTAACATTATAAAAAGAACACAAAGCTCGAAATATGCATGAATAATGTTTAAAAAATGACTAAATATACAAAGTACAATCAAAACATGCATTTGCTGTCACGAATGTATTTGCTGTAACATGGCGAATGGGATGTTTTTGTTTATTAAAAACTGTTTTGACCAACGCATACCGACAAATTCATGATAATTCATTTCTTAATAAAATACGGTGTAGTGATTCTTTTTATTTCTGTACACAACTATATCTTAAAGATGGCATATACTCGGCCGTTTTGATTAGGCAAGAAGAAATATTTCTCAGTAGTGTAATATTGAATTTGAATTATCATATTTGCTGGAATATATATTGTATATCATTTAAAAGGTGACCTGCGCAGTAATTATAGAATGGGTTCAACAATAGTTTTCAAAATCTTTCATCGGACCTTAACATTATTTATTCGAGAGAAAATTCTGCACGTATGTATGTGACATATGGAACATATGCATCAAACTTTATATACATGTGAATATATGAGGGAAGTCGTTCATATCATATGCTTTCAGGGGACAAAACACATTCACAGACACA